>NW_018250974.1:0-5590 GCF_001263595.1 Phalaenopsis equestris
TCCTCATTATGTAAGTGTTAGGGCTTCCATAGAAGTTGCGCACTATATTGTCTGAATATAGTGAAAAGTGTGCATGGGCCGCTACACCGACGCCCGTGTGTAGTGTCAAAAAAGCATGGGTTCCCAAATTACTAACGGATGCACGTAAAAAAGTTAGTCCATGAAACTAATATTATGTTAAGATCTTGGAATATTGGTACTCTCACTGGTAAATTAATGTATTTATAAATATGAGTTTAAAAGATAATGTTGAGTTATAGCCCTTAAGATTATTGTTGATACTATGATTTTTAATATTATGAGTGTTTTTGCTCCGCATGTAAGTTTAGATAAAAGTTCTAAAGATAAATTCTAGAATGACTTAGAAGACTTAATATGAATGATACCTCTTGAAAAAAAGATTTTTATTGGAAGAGAGACATGCCAATAGAGTGGTAGAAAATTTTAGAAATATGGTGGCTACAATTTTTGAGGGGTTTATGAGAGAGGGAGAGGTATTAAATTTTGCTTTAGTTCTAATTTTGTTATTGCTAATACTTTATTTAAGAAAATAGATTAGCATATTATTACTTATAAGAATGGATCTAATAAAACAAAAATTGATTATTTTCTTATTATAAGGAGAGATTATTGAGAATGTAAAGATTGCAAGGTTATTTCAAGTGAGAATTTAAGTACTCAACATCGATTATTAATTCTAGATTTTAAGATTCAGAGTTATAAAATAAAGAATAGTAAGAATCTTCATCGTAGAATTAGATGAAGTTACCTAAAAGACACAAACAAATTTATTTTTATGAGTAAAATTCAATAATTCAAAAATTGTGGTGTTCATGAAGAAACAAATTCTATATAGAATAAAGTAACAAACACAATTAAACAAGTGGCAAAAGTTGTACTTAAAGAATCAAAAGAAAACGTTTCTATAAATAAAAATAGTTGGTGGTGGAATAAGAATCTGTGCAAAAAAGGTAAAATATAAGAAGTTATGTCATAAAAATTGTTTTAAATGTAAAAGCTTAGAGAACTGAGAAAAATATGAAACGGTTCGTATGGAGTCTAAAAGAACAATCTATGACGCTAAAATATCTCCTTTTAGTGATCTTTATAATAGATTAAATACTAAGGATGGTGAAAAATATATGTATAAACTAGACAAATAAAGAGAAAAGAAAAGTAAGGATTTAAGTCAAGTAAAGTGTATTGAAGATGAAAATAAAAAAGGAACTTTTCTTAGAAAATAATATTCAAAATAGGTGGGTGAGTTATTTCGATAAACTTTTTAATGAAGATTTAAAAAATATGATTGAACTTTGTGATCTTCATATCGTTTATAACAATAAAATATTTCAATTTACCATCACATTAGTAAAAATAAGTTTAGAAGGCTTTAAAGAAAACCAAAGGTGAAAAGTGTGTAGGACCTGATGATATCTTAATTGAAGCGTGGAAAAATTTATGAGATTTGGGAGTTTCTTGGCTTACTAAACTCTTTAATATTATTTTAAAAACTAAAAAAATGCCTGAGGAGTGGAGGAAGAGTATTTTGGTCCCCATTTTTAAGAATAAAGGAATATTATTTAAAGAACTAAAAAATGTGTGAGGAGTGGAGGAAGAGTATTTTTGTCCCCATTTTTAAGAATAAAGGGATGCACTAGAGTGTGCAATTTATAGAGGAGTTAAGTTGATGTGTCATACATTAAAATTTTAGGAGAGGGTAATTGACCATAAGTTAGAACCTATTAAAAACATTACTCATAATCAATTTGGATTTATGCCGAGCAGGTGTATGATGGAAGCTATACATTTATTGATAGGTTTGATGGAGAAGTTCTGAGATAATAATGAGGATCTACATATAATTTTTATTGATTTAGAAAAGCTTACAATAAGGTTCCAAGAGATATACTTTGAAATGTATTGATATGACATATATTCAAGTCATTAAAGATATGTATACAAGTGTTGTTACTTGTGTTCAAATAGAAGAAGAATTAACCAAATTTTCTATTTTTGTTTGTTTACTTCAGGGATCGGTTTTAAGCCCATATCTTTTTTCTTTAGTTATGAATGGTCTTACTAGACACTTATAGGAGGATGTACTTTGGTGTATGCTTTTTGCTGACCATATCCTTCTCGTGGATAAGATGAGAAAAAAAGCTCAGGAAAAACTTAAATTATGGAGGTCTGCCTTGGAGTTCGAAGGCCTTCGTTTGAGTAGAACTAAAACTGAATACATGGAATGTAATTTTAGTAGTAGTAGCTCTAATGAAAGAAATATAACTATGGGTGATCAATGTATTAAAAGGGAGTGCTTTAGATATCTTGGGCCTATTGCTCAAAGTGAACGTGATATCGATGGGGATGTTATTAATAGAATCCAATTTGGTTGGTTGAAGTGGAGGAATGCTTCAGGCTTATTGTGTGATAGGAAAATACATCTTTGATTGAAAGGAAAATTTTTATAAGTTGGTGGTGAGATCTGCAATGCTCCATGGAATTAGATGTTGGCCTTTAAAAGAGAAGCATAAAACTAAGTTAAGTGTTGTTGAGATGAGAATGATTAGGTGGATGAATGGCTTTACACTTAGAGACAAAATTTGAAATGATTATATCCATGATAGGGTTGGAGTAGCTCCAGTGACAAACAAAATAAGAGAAAGTCGTCTTAGATGGTTTGGTCACATTAAACATCGACCATCTGATGAGCCTATTAGAAGAGTAAATGTTTTAGATTTGACTTATGTTAAGAAAGGCAGGAGTAGACCTAGGAAGACTTGGACATATTGTATAAAAAATGATCTTAGTCTATTAGAATTAAATAAAAATATGAAACTAAATAGGATGCAATGGAGAAAAAGATTAATGTGACCGCCCCCACTTAGTTGGATAAAGGCTTTGTTGTTGTTGTTGTTGTACTAAAGATATTTTACTCGACAGTTTTTAATTTAGGCCAGTTGCCAGTTGTGTCCCACTATTTTTTTTTTTAAATTTTTCTTGCTGGTTATGCTTTTAAACACAAAGTTTGACTTTTATTATTTTAAAATTTATTTTTTGTTTTATGATATTTTCCTTTTTATGTTTGATTATGGATATTAATTGTCTAACAAGTGCTTAAAGGCCCATTTTTTTTTTGTATACGATTGCAAGCATATATTGCATAAGCATATTTTTAATTTACATTTTTTGTGTGGTTCTTGTGGCTCCAATTCTAACTTAAGAAATTATTATTTTTGCAATTCATAAGCACTTGCTGATGATTAAACTAAATACTTAAAACCGTTGTTGATGACTTATAGATCACAATGGAAGACATTAGTAGTGAACTCTAACTCTTAATTGTTAGGATAAAAAACTCTCTTGTTGCACGCATGGAACTTGATTTGCATGATAATCATCGCAAAAAATTATCTAAGAGGAGAAATCAAAAGACTATAATAACATAAAATTACTGCTTATGATGACCTTTGTTGCCTGAAAATAATTAAATTCTTGATTTTGTATGGTGTTTTAAGACACTAAGAGGTTTTGAAATTAATTTACTGATTAATTTACTTTAACGATGACCCTTTTTATTACTATATTATGGATGATTATCAAAGGATCAATTTTACTAAACTGAAATTGTAAATTTTATTGAAACAATCCCCATTACAAAGAGAAATTATTCCATACGGACACCGCATGTCATGCGGTGTCCGATCTCCATCGTCGATCGCCGCAATCAAATTTTTCTTTTTTTAAAAAAAAAAATTTTAAAGTGGGGCCCACTGAAATACATTTTTGCGGTGATCGACGGTGGAGATCAGTCTCTGCATGCGGTATCCGTATGAAATAATTTTTTCATAACAACAGAGAGTAAAGAAAGTGAATGAACGTGTTAATTTTGGTAGAAATAGAAGAAAGTTTAGTACCTCGATACTTTGGAGCACTCCTCTTTTCTTCGGTTTGCTTGCGACCCTTACCCTTCATCTTTTGCAAATATCAAACCCTAAACCTCTAAACTTCAAACAAAGAAATGACTTTCCTGCTCTGCTGCGAACAATTGCCACCATCTTCTGAACGAACAATGACAATCCTCTGGAAACCCTAGCTCTGAAATCTACGAGACGAAATGTCGAAACGGGGAAGCTCAACTCTCGAAACGGTGCTCTTTCGACTCTTCGCGCTCTTTTTTAACGCAAAACTGTTTTCGTAACGTTCTTGGGCTAGGGTCGGGCCAGGCCGCGAACATTTTTTTTTAATCGGAATTTCATATGGGTCCACCATGCCACATGTCACCATATTAATCGTCTCAGAATGGACCTCTACGCTAGGACACCTGATCAAATACGCTCTCTTTCGGTCGAGGGAAGAAGACGCTGAGGAGGCTTTTCTTTAGAGAGGGATGCTAAGGCAATAAATGTTTTGCGCTAACGCAAGGGTATAGTGTGAAAATTTCGGGGCAAACGCGGGCCCGCATGGTTGATCCCGCGGCCCGCTTTCCCTCAGCTTCCCCTCTCCTCCCTCGCGAAGCTACGGAACAAACAATTGATTTTTTTTTTTTTATCGTGGCGATTTAGGACCGCGCCACGCGAAAACGCAGCTCCAAAGATACTCTTACTTTCTTATTAATATTTGATAGACAATATTAAACAAACACAAAACTGATAAATTATAATTCTAATTAAATTTAAATTATTATTTAATAAGGAAAATATTGAACTGATAAGATGAATATAATAAAAAATGTAATTTTATTAGCCATAAAAAAATGCTATTAAATAAATTATTATCAGTTTTCGGTCAACCTATAAATATACATATTTTAAATAGTAATAAAAATATTCATTTAAATTAGTAACATTTTATATATAATTAATCATCCTTGATTAAACTGAATTAATTCAAACTCATAAAAGACAAAAAAAATTATATAACAAATGTTGGGACCTCGGTTTCAAATATAACCCGAACCTGGTCATAAAATATGTAAATAAACAGACGCGAACACGGCAAAAAGGTAAAACACGTTAAGTCCAAACACGGAAAATTTTGTCATATACGCGACACAGTGAGAAACGCATGGAAAACGAGATTGCGCGGCAGGATACGCTCCACGCATAAAACTCTCCAGGACAGAACAAGTGCAGGATAGAACCAATCATGCCGGCTTCTTCCCAAGTACAATCGCAACTAGAAAGTGCCATAGAATCCAATATCCTCCTCGGCAAATACCGACTTGTCCGCCTCCTCGGCTGTGGATCCTCCGCTAAAGTCTACGACGCCCAAAACCTTCTCACCGGACAGAACGTGGCCATCAAATCCTTCAACAAATATCTTATCGCCAAAAAAGACCTTTTTAACCACATTAAACGCGAGGCCGCCATCCTCCGCCGCCTCCGCCACCCAAACATTATCCGCATCCATGAAGTCCTTGCCTCCCGCACCAAGATTCACTTCGTCCTCGATCTCGCCATGGGAGGCGATCTCTTCTCCCGCATAGCCTTCTTTGGCCGCTTAACCGAACACCTCTCCCGCCGCTATTTCCGACAGCTCATCTCCGCCGTCGCTTATGGGCACTCCCCCGGGACCTTCCACCGCGCCCCCA
>NW_018250974.1:6930-13624 GCF_001263595.1 Phalaenopsis equestris
TCCCCCCCCAACCCTATGGGTAAACACGTCGTCGATCTTAACCATCGAATCTAAATTTTGTATGCAACTCTACAAAATTTAAGAAAAAATAAATTGACATATAAAAAATAAGTACCACATAAAAAAAATTGTGTTTAAATTCAATAACATAAAAGGTCATGTAATGTCAAAAGGGGGAAATGAGCTACACACCTACAAGTGTAATTTTTTAATTAAGGAGTTTGTTCCATTCACATCTTGGGAAAGTCATAAATAATGGCTTAGTATTAAAGAAATGAGAATATGATAATATCCAACATATTATAATGATATCCAAATTAAATTGTAAGATTATCATTATTTTTTAGGGCTTAGTAAGAAAAACTAGTGGAGAGAAATCCGTCCAAATAAGAAACCATCAAAATAGAAATGAATAGCCAATTAAAAACCAACAAATATCCATAAAGAGGAAAAATAAGTTTTTGGCCCATCACACCAAAAATATCAAAGAACCAATGAAAAGATTACATCTAAGGGACATGATCAAATAGATAAGTCAAACAACATTAGTAAAAGAACTCTGTCTAAGATACACTAAGACTTCTACATTTTAAAAAATATATGGCACACTCATGCATTTGACATATCATTTTATTTATGAAATTTAAAAAAAAATTATTGTAATGTATAATTATTATAACATTAATATAAAAATGTAATTAAAACTGATAGTTTTTAATAAAAAACATGCATGAGTAAAAAAGTACCTAACATTTTAAAGATAATATATAGATATTTAACAATGTAAGGAACAATATAACAATGAAAAATGATCATGGCAATCATAAATTATGATTGTGGTCAGAAAAACAACACAAAAAAATTAAAATTATTACATACAAAAATGATAATAAATAATAATTTTCTAATATCAACTTAAAAAAGCTCTAGTCAATAATAGTTTTAAAATTATTGCCTTTAAAAGAAATCATAAGTTATCTCCTAAAACATAAATAATCACAATTTAATATTTACTTATACATTTAGTCACTATTTATAAAAATAAAAAACAATTATTTAACACACATGTGTTGGATATGCATGTCTATAATTTTTCTTTTTTTTTTTTTGGTTCTTAAGTTAAACAGTTGACAAGCTTATCAGATATGAGTCAGACTCATGTACATGACAATGTGAGAAATTTCTTAGATATTGCATTCATTTTTGTAGATAATTGTTTGTGCATCATAGACCTCAACTTAAGCCTCATTAAACTTCTCAAAAAACAAAACAAGATGGATAAGGAGTTAGAATGCTTTCTCCATTGGACATGACCAGTAAAGTGAAAGATGTTGTATTGATTTTCTCATCAAAAGAAAAGTGTTATAGACCGAATTTAATTCACCATAATTATAGTCCACCATGGCACGAGTTATATTATCCAAAAATTTGTCATGTGAGAGAGTAAATAAGAACTTTTAGTAACACCAATCTAATGTTACAGTACATTAATTAAATGGATGATAAAACAAAAATCATTAGTGGATTCAATTTTATCTTTGCAATAATAAGAGGAAGGTGGCATGAAGCATCCCTAGTTATAAATTATTGAAAGATATTTATAAATATCTACTACAGTAGTTATCCCAATTACAATAATATTGAGAAAAAAAGGGTAGAAGGTAATAGTGGTTTAAAATAGACAATGTTGATACCTGAACATATGCTAGGAGTATAATATTCACACTATAAAACTTGTTTAAATAAAAAATAAATGAGTCATGAATAATCACTCTATATTAAATTGTTCAAATAAAAAATAAATTAGCACATGAAAAGGAAAATATTTTCCTCATTAATTGCAAGAACTATTACATTTTCTTAGATAGGAGAAAAAAAATTATAAGGATTAAGGCAACTGTTCAGTGTATCAAAAGTTTAATTTTTGAAACTAATATTTGGTCCTATAGTATGCTTTCAAATTTTAGACTAAACTTCAACAAGGGTGACATGAAAACTAATCTAAAAAAATTTAAAACTCTCGTATATCCAATCTCACTATATTATATAATAGTTTGCTCATACGTACACCAAATAAAAACACTTATAAAAGTGTTTTTTTTAAAAAAAGTGATAAGTTTAATTTCTATGAAATTAAACATTAGAGATTCTGAGGATAATTGAAAATGAATCAACAACATCAACTTTAGATATCCCATGCACAGTTAGAGTACAAAATAAGTCTATGGTTAGTCCTATTATGATCTTCATGATAAAAAATTAAATATAAAAGCTCAAAAACTTTACTTATATGCTTTTTTAGTACAAAATTGTGGGCCCCTTATTTTTTTCTTCTTCCCAACAAAGGTTGTTCTTCTTTATACATACTCCTTTATGGATTTCCCTTCTAAACGGCTTCTATTTCAAAAGAAATAGAGCAAGAGAAGGAATGAAACAAATATGGATGAATATTTTGAGTAAGAAATAAAAATGGTTGACACAAAATGTCCCAAATGGAAAATATCATAACATATGATGAAGAAAAGTGATCCAAAATAAATTCGATCATACTCAACTTGAATGATTATACGAGAAGAGCCTTACAATACTGCTCGTATCTAAAACATCTATAAAACTAAATTTAATTGGTTATGCGTTGAAAGGGACCTTTCAAGATGATGTTTTTCATTCTCAATTATATCTTATGGTATATTCAGGAAGACTCTCGATACCTACAATTAATATCTTGGGTGAGAGAAACTCTTAGGTCATACATAGCGCTATAGTGCTATGGGGATGTGCAGCGATGTTAGGTGTTGAGCAAATCACTACAGCTATTATAAATAAAGCCACAAAATTTGGGCGAGTAGCCTCAATGTCTAGGGTCATGGATAACACCAATACCGTGGCTCTAAATCAAACAATCATGAGGTCTTGTACCATAGTGGTAGAAATAGTGATTTGGAATTCAGCTAAAAAGTTAAGAGTCTAGAGGCATACTGCCAAATGATAGAGTTGTGACTCTAGGACAACCCAAAAGAAGGTGACGTGACAACATCATGAAGGTTATGTCATTGCAATGCCACTAAGCAATATCTCACAATGGATCTCCAAAATGAAACTGTGGTGCTAGTTTAAAAATTGGATATCACATTGCGTTGCCCAATGGGTAGAGCCATGACATTTAGGATAATAATAGAGGGGAAAGTCATGAGCATGTCGGTTTATTTCTCGACACGAGGTTTTGAATATTAAATGAATTCAACGATTTAAATATTTAAATAATCATACATGGCTTCAAAAGTAATATAATATCTCGATAGATTGAAATATCAGTTTATTGTTGGCCTGATTAATTAAAATAATATTTTTTTATATTTGCAAGGCCCATGATTAAATCAACAAATCTAAATAAAGTTTAAATTAATATGGGTTTCAAATTTCTTATAAGTGCAAACCCTTATAGTTAATTACATTTTAAGCAATGAAAGTTTTTTAAGAAAACATTTGATTAAGGCTTGGTTTTATTTTCAAGAAAATTTTTATTCTTAGGACGTTTTCATGATTGAACATCCAGAATTTTAAATAGTAAGGAATCAAAAGTGGAACAGTTATTAATGGAACCCAAATAAAGAAAAGATATGAGGTGACAAGGATATTGAGGTCACTTAGTGACATCTCAACTAACATATATTTTGGCTTTATAAGTTTTGAAAGAGATATTTATTTCATATTTTATCCTGACATTTTATTAGAAATTAAGGACTCAAATCACATGATATATATCGTGAGAAGGCCTAGGAGGTGAGGAGGATTTAGTTAGATGAACAACTGCAGAATCATTGAACTAAGGCGAAGTTCACTAAAAAAAGTAAGACTTCAGAACCATAATCTAAAGAAAAGAAAGAGCACAAATAAACACATAATCGCATTTAGACTATTCTCAATGAATGCGAGATAGGATATGTTGTTGTTTTATTAGGAGTAGTAGGTCAGAAGACTTAATTATAAACCAAGTTACGTAAGTATGACTGATTTGCATAAATGTCCTAAGCCTAATACGAATATATTTTTACAGTTTAAATTTTTGTCATTTTAAAGCTCACCACATTCAATTATTTTATTTTTTTGTATTAAAATCTCAGTGTCGAGTGAACATAGTAAGCTATGAAATAGTTTACACAGATCCTTGATGATCAATGCTTAGTGAATTTGTTCATAAGGCCAATTAAGATGAAAGAGCAGAACTCTCTTCCATAAGGAAGATGGTTCTCACAGGATAAATTATTCTTTTTTGTGTAATGTGTGAGCGTCCCATGTACAAGGAATAAAAGCAAGATATTTATGCATATGTCTATGGTGATTTTTTCATGAATATTCCTACATTTAAAAATGTTTACTATTCAATTTATTTAATATCAATTTTCTTATTTTAAATGCATGAAGTTTCTAAGGTTGTGAATGTAATGTTTTATGCAAATTTATTTTGGTTACAAGTTTTGTTAATTTTTAAAGATTTAGTTAAAAATAGTTATTTTAATTTGGGTATTGGTATAAAGTTTAGTTTTTAATGAGCCTCTAGTAGTCTAGGTAAAAAGCACAAACAAAAGCACCAACCTAAAATGGGGTACACGACACAGACAACAAGATGAGCGTCAATCCTAAACCTATTTCAGAATCATCAATCAACATCATCTAAAGCATAATTGCTGGTTTAAATTAGGTTCATCCTTCGCTTCAATATTTATCCTCTTTTGGATGGTTCTTACGTTGATAGTCAATCAACCAAAACACATCCTAACACTAAAAAAAAAGATACCGAAGGAGTAAACCCTCAATTATTAAAACAACATAACGATTTTAACTACAACAGCCCTATAAAAAAGAGTTAATATAGCTTAAGCTTACTGTCGCAACATACATGCAAATGAAAATCTACCACAACCTAGTGCAACAGCAAATCCTCTACTCTTCCTGCCAAACATCTAGCAAGTAAACAAAGTAATCAGAACACAAACGTATCTACTCCTATGAAGTCTATAGGATAGGTGCCTTATGACATCTATTAAGTGGTTCAAGCGATGAAGTGAGAAGATTTATTTAGTTTTATTTCAAGATGACCCCAATCAAGATGCTTATGGCCTTTCATCATCTAGGAGCGATGGGTTTTGGATTTACTTAATCAAAAAAGATATTTAACCTATCATGACTGGAAGATTAGCAATTATGGGTTGACTATTATTGTTATAATTCAAATTACTTTTGATTTTGTTTGTTCATTAGAGATTTGCTTTACACTGTTATGGCTTGCAGATTTCATGGCTTTTTGATTTTTAGATTACATGGCTTTTAGTTTATTTTTAAATAATTTTACTTTGATTAGCTCAACAACCTGGTCAAGATCTCATGGTTCTGTTCTCCTAGGATCATTAATGTTTGTGGTTTGCTTGTTACAAAAAATTGGAGAATTTTTTGTTAGCAACCATGGGTTACCTTATTCAATGCTTCCTTTCAGACCCAGGGTTTGTTTGATTAATGTTCAATTTTATGTTTTTGTTAGTTTTATTTTGTAATTTACTTTAACTTTTAGCTACTTACTCCTTTTAGTTGTGTTCTACCTAAATTTATTTGTTAAGTTTTTAAAGTTTGTTCAATGTCCATTTTCTGTTTTATTAAGTTCACCTTAGTTTATTTGATTCATTATATGAATTATTTTGAATTTGGAGTTTTCTTAGTGAAGTTGTTAAGTTTTTAGTTCACGAGGGGTACATTCTTAAATATATTGCTCTTAACTTAAACCTCTTCGCTCGTAGTGAACATTATTTAGTGCACTTTAATGTTTATTGATGAATACTTTGGACTGATTGGTTAATTTTCTTAATTCCAATAATCTTGTATGTTAAGTAATGCTTGCTAATTAAAATTTTGCATTTATTAGTTAACATTTCTTAATTCCAATATTTTTTTGTTAAGTTATGGTTTTAATGAATACTTTGAAGTGGTTTATTAATATTCTTAATTCTGATAACTTTGTTTGTTAAGTTTGATAATGAGAATGGACGGTTGTAATTTTGGTAGAATTATGAACATACCCTTATTCATTCTAAAACACATGAATTTTAGGATTTGGTTATTATTTGGCTTAATCTTTTGAGTGAAATTATTGAGTTCAATCAAGTTTTGATTTTTATAAGTCTTGATTTTTAAGGGTTGGAAAGAAATTATAGTTTCCTTTGTATTTTAGAAATTAGGAATATGCCTCCAATTAACTTCAATTAATCAAATTTTTTATATGATTTGGAAGTTTAATTAAGAATTGCTCTGATTTAAGTTATGTGTCCTTAAATGTTCTTTAATTATTTGAATTGAGGATCTAAGGATTAAAAGTGCTATAATCGCCATTCATGGGAAAATTATAAATGCAACCTTTCTTACTTTCTTGGTTTTTTCTTAATGAGTTTAGTTAGGGTTTCAAATCATTCTTATGAATATTTTTTTGATCTTCCAATTTTAATTAATTTTTTTTGAACTGTAATTAATGTGTCTTGTTAATCTCATTAATTTTATTTAAATTATTTATTTTTTTCAATTTTGAGTTAATATTCTTTCTTACTATGATTTGACTTAAACATCCATGTCATATGTGTATAAAGTTCTATTAACTTCAATGTTCAATTTTTTTGTTTATGATAAAATAACTTTTATATATATATAT
>NW_018250974.1:13674-16067 GCF_001263595.1 Phalaenopsis equestris
CTCAATCTCATATATATATATATATATATATATATTAGATTTAGAGACCACATATTAGGGTACAATTTTATATCTCCACGATGATACCCCTCTTAGCTTTAGGCCGCATTTAGGGTCTGTTTGAGGCAACTTATTTGGTGTGGTGAAGTTTTGAAAATGCACATGGTCTGTTTGGGTAAACTGCATTTTCTCAGCTTATGCGTTTTCAAAACGCTGAAAACTGTATTTTCACACTGCACCTATCTAGGTACGATGGCAGCGTTCTGACAGCGGTCTGACTTTTCTAAAAAATACAAATTTGTACTAGCCACTGCACCTAGCTTATCAGAAGATTATTTTTAATCAGCTTATCAACAAATTATTCAATAAGTTGCAGTTGCCCAAAACAGACCCTTAAGTTTCATAGGATAAAGAGTTAAGGTCATTATTTCAATTGTATTTTTCTTGTTGAGTGCTGATTGTTTAGATTTGGTAAGGTTTAGTAAGATTTAGATATATTTTTTGGTTAAGTTTGGGCTGGAGTTGAATGAAATTTAGGTGTTGTTTTGATGAAGATAAGAGGTGGAGCTTTAGGTGGGTTTTCATGATTTTTTTTTTTAAGGAAGTTTAATTGGTTTGGGTCAGGATTGTGTTAAGATTAGGGTTTTAAATAAGGATATCAATGAATATTGAATGGAAGTTTAAGTGGGGGGTTTTATGGAACTTTGGTGAGTTCTTTTGTGTGGAAATTTTGGGAACTTTGATAAAGGCTTTTGAGTGGGTTTTGGTGGACTTTGGTGAAGGCTTGTCGAGTGAATTTTGGTGGACTTTGTTGAAGGCTTTTGAGTGGGTTTTGGCTCTTTGAGTGGGTTTTGGTGGACTTTGATGAAGGCTTTCGAGTGGGTTTTAGGGAAACTTGAGGACTATTTTTAGGTGTTTGATTGAAGATTCTTTTTTCTTTAAGGTTTTGGTTTTCATTTTATTTTAGAAGATTGCAGGGATATGTTTATAAGGGATATATTTCTTTTTTTTTTCCTTTTTTTTTTCTTGGTCTTATTCTTTCTTCTTTTTTTCTCTAAGTTATATTAGATTTTTTTTTTTTTACATACATCATATAATCCTTTTATATTCTCTTAAATTCTTACATATATACATATATTTTATGCAAAGGTATTTATATTTTTTAATGTATTATTAAAAAGTTTTAAATTTATATATGATATATTTAAAACTAATTAATTTATAGATATATATTTATGAAACTTTTTTTGAGGAGTTAACTTTAAACAAAGCTATATTTGATATATGTGTGTGTCTGTGTGTCTATATATTTGATGAAGGCTTTCGAGTGGGTTTTAGGGAAACTTGAGGACTATTTTTAGGTGTTTGATTGAAGATTCTTTTTTCTTTAAGGTTTTGGTTTTCATTTTATTTTAGAAGATTGCAGGGATATGTTTATAAGGGATATATTTCTTTTTTTTTTCCTTTTTTTTTTCTTGGTCTTATTCTTTCTTCTTTTTTTCTCTAAGTTATATTAGATTTTTTTTTTTTTACATACATCATATAATCCTTTTATATTCTCTTAAATTCTTACATATATACATATATTTTATGCAAAGGTATTTATATTTTTTAATGTATTATTAAAAAGTTTTAAATTTATATATGATATATTTAAAACTAATTAATTTATAGATATATATTTATGAAACTTTTTTTGAGGAGTTAACTTTAAACAAAGCTATATTTGATATATGTGTGTGTCTGTGTGTCTATATATATATATATATATATATATATATTTCATAAAAAAATATATTAAAAAATTATTATTGCACAAATATTAAAAAAAAACTTATTTAATTTAATTATAAAATATCAAAATTTATATTATTGTCTTCTCTTGTTTCAATCTCTTTTTTAATTATAATTCTATTATTTATCTTAAACACAGTTAGAAAATTCATTTTTTATACAAATTATTTAGTACTTAAAAATATTTTCCTTTATATATTGTAAGAAAATTATTATTATTATTTTAATATGTATGAAAATTAAAACTATCATTCATGTTATTATTTATTATTTTTTAATATATTACATATATTATTTAAAAAAATATGTTTATTTAATGGTATAGCAATTATTATTGTTATTATTTTTATTAAAATATTTTAATATATTACATATATTTTCTTATTATGTGAAAATTTAGATATTAATTATGTAAATATACAAGAATTAAAAAAATATATGTTTCAAATATCTTTTCATTTTTTTCACCATTTTTATGCTTATATTATTAGTACTATTATTTTATTTTGATACGTATTATCCTTGATTTTTTTATTTTTTTTTCATTATATATTTTGGTATGAAAAATTATTTCTCTCTCTCTCTCTCTCTCTCCCTCA
>NW_018250974.1:17028-23328 GCF_001263595.1 Phalaenopsis equestris
GATGATGATGATGATGATGATGATGATGATGATGATGATGATGATGATGATGATGATGATGATGATAATAATAATAATGATGATGATGATGATGATGATGATGATGATGATGATGATGATGATGATGATGATGATGATGATGATGATGATGATGATGATGATGATGATGATGATGATGATGATGATGATGATGATGATGATGATGATGATGATGATGATGATGATGATGAGGACGACGATAATAATCACTATCACAACGTATAATATAATTAAATATAAAAAGAAAAAAAAAGATAAGATAAGAAGAAAAAAATGACAAAGAAAAAAAGAAAAACAAACATCTCTTTCTCTCTTCTCGCGGCTAACAAGGATAAAAAAACCAAAAAGGTACCTCCCTCCTCATAACATGGAGCGCATATTACGTCAAGAGTCCGAACGTAGAGCTACATTTGGATTGCAATAGTCGTTGTGTTATAGGAATATCTCGCTGTGTTATAGGAATATTCCACCAGCGTTATTTGTGGAAAATGAATTGTTATTGGAATATTCCTCTACGTTACTTGATTTAGGACTGTGTTATTCCAAAAATAACATAGTGAAAATTGAAATAACACGAGAAATATGTCAAATAATATAGTTCTAAATCAAGTAATGCAGGTGAATATTCCAATAACACCACAAAGTAATCAAATAACACCACATAATACTCGAATAACACTTCATTATTTACAAATAACACTGATGGAATATTCTTATAACACAGCGGGATATTCCAATAACACAGCTACTATTGGAATCCGAACGTACCTCTACATTTGAAGTCCTGACGTAATATGCGCTCCATGTTATGAGGAGGGAGGTACCTTTTTGGTTTTTTTATCCTTGTTAGCCGCGAGAAGAGAGAAAGAGATGTTTGTTTTTCTTTTTTTCTTTGTCATTTTTTTCTTCTTATCTTATCTTTTTTTTTCTTTTTATATTTAATTATATTATACGTTGTGATAGTGATTATTATCGTCGTCCTCATCATCATCATCATCATCATCATCATCATCATCATCATCATCATCATCATCATCATCATCATCATCATCATCATCATCATCATCATCATCATTATTATTATTATTATTATTATTAGTATTATTATTATTTTTATTATTTATTATCACTTTTTGTTACTATTTATAATGAAAAATATGGTGGGTGTTTAAAGTGAAGTTTGAATTTTAATTAATAAATTACGATTTCATTATTTGAATTATTAACTAAGTCGATTATGAGGGGTTTAGGTTTTTGTGCTTTTAATTTTGTCTTGCTTTAGTTATGGGGAATTGAATGCTTTATTGGGCTTTGGGAAGGTTTGGTTTAGTTATGGAGAATTAAATTTTAGATTGGTTTTAATTTGGTGAGCTTTGAGTTGGAACTTTAGTTTAATGTTAAAAGGTTAATTTTCAGTGAGTTAATTATGTTGGCTGAGTTGAATTTTATTTCAGTGAATTTAATCACTTTTTATTTAATTTCATTTTAATCTTAAGTAAACTTTTTTATTTTGTTTTTCTTAATTTTATTTTTCAAAGGATTGAATTGAATTTAGTTTTGAGTGACTTTAACTTTAATTTTAAATTTAAATTTGATGATATTGAAATGTATTTTAATCTATTGATTGATCTTGGTGGTTACATTAATTTTGTTGAATTTTACTCTTTGTGAACTTAATTTCGTTAAGATTGATTTTATTTTGTATTGAAATTTTAATCTTGATCAAGTTAAGTTTTATTCTTAAATTTCATTTTTGAATTTTAATTAGTGGTCTCTCTCCTTCTTATCTCTTCTTCACAAAGATAAGCTCTATCTTGGCCCAAGGTGAGCCTCATAGTCAATATGCTCTTTTATGAACTGAAAAGAGAGCTATCCAAAAGACTGAGAGTGAGAAGTGCAAAGTGATCAGAAAACCCAAGTCTATAAGATCATTGGCATGCCTAAGGTGTTTCTAATCCTATATGAACTCAACCCAGGCTTCAATGATTTAGCTTTAACCGACTCAACCAAATGTTAAGGATTTGCAGTGAAGCATATGAAACCCTTTGGAGTGAAGAAATATTTGAAGTTCTATTTTAATTTTGGTTCCACCACTACTCTTCTAAGAGAGCCTCTATGGAAACCCTGAGGCTAGATCGTAAGCTCTAGAGAGAGGAAGGGTTGGAAGGAAATCATACAAAAATGAGGTTAACAAATGGACCTCAAATATGTGTGGTGTACTAAACAAGTATACCACACATATTAGTATTGACCAAACCAACCAACAAATTTTGAAAGATGTCCCAGTAACAATACTTAAGATGAGCTCAAAGATTAAATTTGAATTAGAATTTGAGTGAATTGGATTTGAGTTTAGTTAGTTTTTCCGTTGGGGAATCTCAAGCAAATGATGCTTAAGGCAGATCAAATTTAAGAAAATTTATGAATTCTTACATGGGGCAAATCCAAGCCAAAGAAACTAAAAGGGAGGTTGACTTTGAATTTTAGAATTTTACTTATTTGTTTCAAAATTTAATGTTTAAGGATGATAATCATCAGAAGCTCCTACAAAGGATTTTAGGCAAAAAAAAATGCAGAAAAGAGGGCTTGATGGATCAAATTGATTTAGGGTGCGTTTGGGGCAGTTTATCGGCTGTGGCGGCGTTTTCACCATTTGGATCGTGCGTTTGGAGAACTTATATGAAAATGGAGTTTTTTTTTTTTTACATTAAACGTGGGCCGGGGGTTGGACCTCATGGTCCACGTTGGTAAACAAATTTGGCGAGGCTGCCCTCGTCGCCGAGCGTGAAGCTCTCGCAAGCCCTTTCTTCCTTTCTAAGCTCACGATCAAGCTTCTATAGGTTGCTCCATCGTCGCTAGCTAGATAAGCAAAGGGATCGCTACTTGCAGAGACCACCAAAACTCCTATCCTTCTCATTCCTCTACTCCACTCCAACTAGAAACCATCGAAGAATGTAAGGATTCTATCCTCCAACCCGCCACCAACCTCTCCGCCATTCCCCACCTCCGCTATCTCTTATCCAAGGCTTCTCACACACTATCACGTAGCCAAACCCTCTCTTCCCCTTCCACCATCCTCTCCCCAATCATCCCCCACAATGCCGACCACCTCATGTGATTCTCCATCGGAACTCCCCCGATCCAAGTCCTCGTCGTCATGAACACCGGCAGCGACCTCACATGGCTCTATTGCCTCCTCTATTCCGACTGCCTAACCCGCAAAGTTCATCTTCTTAACCCATTTCTCTCTTCATCCTTCCAATCCCTCCCCCCACATCCCAAAAATGCAAACTTTTCAATCCCGGCACAAGCGTTGAAATCCCATTCTGCTCCTACGAATACTGCTACGGAGAAGGATCGTTCTCCTCCGGAATCCTCTCCACCGAAACGCTCACCTTCAAATCCACTAACGGCGAGCCAACCTCCATCCCAGAGATAAAGAAGATATTGATTGAAGGTTAGGAACATGGGGTAAGATAGATAGGGAGAAGATTGAATAAATGGTTGGTGCAAGTTTTTTAACAATGAGCTTCCATATTTGATGGGAATTTTGGATAGCTTTCACTTGAATTGTTGTGAGATATGTAAATGCAGAAGAATTGATTGTTTTAAATTAACAATATTTTCTAGCAGCTTGAACTTTCTCTCACAAGATATTATGTTTGTGTCTCTAAAAATTGTTTTCGAAAGTTTTACATACACACAACTCAACTCTTTTGTATTTTCATGTCTTTGATTGGGAAATAAGTAAATTTTTAGGTGCTCTGTTTGTGTCGAATGCGTCTGAAGGGGTTTAATTGATTCTAAAATATCTAAGGGATAGATATTGTAATTTTGTAGACAACATTACAAATTTTGTGTGTCAGATTGTTCATTTAACAAAAAAAATCTGCAAATAAGCTGTTTATAAAATGCACAAACCAAATAACTAAATAAATTATCAGAAACAGGGGCAGAATGATCATTTATCCACAATCAACAGTTTTCAAACTCACAAATCAAACAAACAGACAACTTATCTGGATCAGCTGCTTATCACTAGCTTATCAGGAAAAGTTGCTTATCTAGATAACCTTGATAAGTTGTAGCTGCCCCAAACAGACCCTTAGAAAGCAGCGATGACTTGACTAAAATGCAATGTCGTTGGTGGGCTTACAACCAATCTTGTGAACTAGTGGAGGAATAAGGAGCCTTTAAACCTTAGGATAGGATTTAAAATTATATTACACTATTACCTTATGGATTAATGAATGCCTGTTTATGAGGACTTACTTCGTTCTAAGAGAAACAGGGAGATTAGATCAAGAAGGAATGTTCGTTAAGGCATCTTACAACCATCTTAAGAGCTAATTGAAGTATAGGAAATGTTACTCCATTTATGGTGGTCTTACACCTATCCATAAAAAGTTTGAATATAAAATTACCTATTATCTTAAGGATTAAGGAATGCCAGTTAAAAAGGCTTACTTTTGATCTAGGGGATATAGGGAGACTAGATCAAGAAATAATGCTCATTAATGGGGCTTACAACGAACTTGAGAGCAAGTAGAGGCATAGGGAGCCCCTAAATCTCAGTAAGTTTTAATTTGAAGTTACTTGTTATCTTAGGGATTAAGGAGTGCTCGTTAAGGGGAGTTTACTTCCAACTTAAATCAAACATGGAGACTAAATCACGAAGGAATGTTTTTTTAAGAGGGCTTATAACCAACTTGAGAGTTAGTCAAGGAATAGGAAATCTTACACTATTTAAGGTGGCCTTACTTCATTGGGCAATTGAATTGATTTTGATTACGGAGTTTGTTGAAGTTTGTTAGGGTTTTAATGAAGCTTGTGTGTTTTTTTTATTCATTTTTCTTTTACTTGGGTGAATTTTGACGTTTGAAATTTCCTCTTGATTTATTTTATCATTTTATGTTTGTGTTGGCTATAGGCTAACACTAGGGAGAATTACATATTGTCTAACTTGTTCTCGACTTTTAATTTCCACTTTTGTCCTTGACTTACATTTGTCTACTTCTTGGTTATATAGAAGATTAAGCATTAAAGATATAATTTTTTATAATTTTAATTATTTCATCAATACCTTGAACTTGAAATTTGAAATTTGTCTTACTTCTTATAGAATAAAAAAAGTTAATTTCAAGATCTAACCTATTAATAATTTTAGTAAAAAAAAACACTGAAACTAGCATTGATTATTTATTGAGTTTTATTCAAGATTTCCTCAAGTCATTAAGACGTGTTCCCTAAGTACATTTGATGCTTCAAATATACCTAATCATATGTGTAATATAGAAACTCAACACTTCTGATTCATTTAAAATCCTTCTATAAAATAAAGGTCAAAAAAATCTCTATAAACATATTTTTATCCAATCTTTAAAATATAGAAAACTTTTAAGTTTCTTATTAAATTTCACTTCTCGATTTTATTTCGCAATAAACTTTCATGTGAAGTTTATAACTATCTATAGAACTAACGTTGGGACAAATTTATTTCTTAATTTGTTAATGTCTTCAAAATGATACTTTAGTTTGAGAGAACAAATTCTTTAACCTTTTAGATTTGATGAGTTCGTAAACAAGGTTATGATGGTGTTGATTTTCATCTATAGCATAACTATGATATTTATAGAAAGCACAATATTTTGAAGCCTTTCAAGTGTGAGGTTTTGTATTAATCTATGCTAATGAAAGAGTTCCTTTTTCTTTAATAGCATTCATATGTTTTAACGAACTACACATAAGATATTTGTTTCTTTAAAGTGTGTTATCCTGACCTGGAAACTAATTGGTCAAATAGTTCCTAATTAGTCAAATTTATCATTGATGCTAGCATTAGTTAATGTGGCCATTTTCTTTTTAGTCAAGCTAAATTCTCATCCATTCTTTTTCAGTTGGTCTTGATAATATTGTCATAATGTTTATAAAACTTTTGAATGCTTCGTATTTAAAAAATATATTGTCATGTTATTACATTCTTCTATATTAGCATGACAATTGGCAAATTCTTATGACATAGCCATTCTCATTGGTTAATATAAGCCAAATGCAGACTTGAAAGGAACTTCATAGTGATATTAAGGGGGTGCACAATGGTTTACTAAAACTCAAAAATTTTGGCATTCAACATCTCTTGTGATTAACAAATAATAAGGCATTAAAGAGATTTATTAGGTTCCTTCCTCAAAAGGGCATACAACCTTTTTAATGGCCTTTGCATGCTAATAAACTACTGTCGGCACTATTTTTGGTGTGGGG
>NW_018250975.1:0-4617 GCF_001263595.1 Phalaenopsis equestris
ACTTTACCTCCTCAACTATTACTTTGATTCCAAAAGACGAGGTCAGAAACAGTTGGGGAGATTTCAGGCCCATTAGCATAACTAATGTTATTACCAAGGTAATAAGTAAAATTCTGGTCTTCAGAATTCAACCAAATCTTTAGCAACTTGTTTGTGCTAACCAAACTGCCTTTATCAAAGGGAGATCCATTTCTGATAACATTTTGCTTGCCCAAGTGATGCTGCTTGACTTGGACAAGAAATGTAGAGGGGGTAATGTTATCTATAAATTAGATATTAAGAAGGCTTATGACACTATCAACTGGAATTTCATCCTTGAAACCCTTGCTGCTAGGGGCTTTGCTGAAGGCTTCATTTTGCTAATCAAAAGATGGCTTCTTTGTAACGACCATTCTATGCTTATTAATGGATCTTGTCATGGCTTCTTTTCTGCTTCCATAGGGATCAAACAAGGGGACCCCCTGTCCCCTATAATTTTCATTTTGGCTATGGATTATTTCTCTAGATTGCTGAATCAATTGTTTTCAAGCTCCCCCCATTTGGCCTATCAGCACAAATCTAATGTCTGTATCAGTCATCTGGCTTATGCCGATGATGTGATTATTTTCTCTAAGACCACTAAGAATGCTACCAAAATGTTGTATAAGGCCCTCAAACATTTCCAGCTCACCTCAGGTATGGAGTTAAATATACCAAAATGCCAATTTTTTTCTAACACTAATATGTCTCAACAGATAAAACATTGGATATCTAGTTACACAGGTTTCAGCTTGTCCTCTTTTCCTATCAAATACCTAGGTGTTCTTTTAATTAAGGGCAGAAACAAACAAATTCAATTCAATGAGGTAATTGATAGGATTAAGAACCAACTACAATGCTGGACCAATTCTTTTTTGTCCAATGGTGAGAGGATCATTCTACTAAAAAGTATTCTTACTGCCCTCCCCACTTATGCCCTACAAATGTTTTCTATGAAGAAAGGGACTCAGAAGCTGCTGAGGAGAATGTTTAACAATTTTTTATGGGCTGGTCAGAAGAAACAAGTTCACCGGCTCCCTTGGCAAAAGCTATGCAAACCTTAAATGCTGGATCGGGCTTTTTTTATGAAAGGGGAATACTGTAGATTTGCTCACCCTGGCCTGGTTAACAAAAAGCTGGGTGACTCTAGACTTTGGGGCAAACTGTTAGAGGTTAGAGAGCTAGCTGAGGAGACCTTCATTTGGGAGCTAGGGGAAGGTCAAATTAATTTCTGGCTTGATAGGTGGACTTGGAATGGTGAAAAAAATCCAAGGTTCTATCTCAAACCCCAATACACATGATATGGTTAAAGATTACTGGAATGGGAATTAGTGGAATTACACTCTTCTCTCTAATATTCTCAATAGTGAGCAACTGCATTTGATCCAACAAACACTTATTTATCCTGATCAAAGAGATAAGATTGTTACTAACAAAGCCAATTCTCAGAAATTTGCTTCTTTTATCTATCAAACCCTCTTTCATTGGCCTCCTGTTCACTGGGGCACTGATATTTGGGGGAAGCATCTAACCACTTCTATGTCTTTCTTCAGTTGGAGATTATGGCTTTCTATGCTCCCAACTGATGATATATTGAAAATGAAAGGACTGAGGGGACCTTCTATTTGTCTTCTGTGCCGTGAGGAGGAGGAGACCTTGGATCACCTCTTCTTTAAATGTAACTTCTCTCAAAAAGTTTGGACTGAGTTATTGACCAAGTTAAAAATAGATACAATTAATCTCAGCTGGATCAACTTCTACAACTGCTGGGAAGAGTGGAACTAGATCAATTTACAGGTTATTCCTTGTATAGTGGCTTGGTTTATATGGATGTGCAGAAATAGTGTCAAATATGAAGTTTCTACACCTCTTGTTAAAGCTGTGACTACACATTGCACATCTTACCCAAAGAAAATCATCAAATATCACAAGTTCCCTAATATCTTCCGGAATTGGGTTCCTCAAGCTGTTATTCAGTATAATTTTAGTTTCTCATTGATTGAATGGGCTCCTCCACTTGATGGCTGGATGAAAGATAATACTGATGGAAGTTTTTTAAAAGGATCTACTGGCTGTGGTGGTGTTTTCAGAAACTCCCTTGGACACCATGTTCTCCATTTCTCCTCACCAACTTGGGCTTTAGATGCTGCAGAAACTAAAATGATAGCTATTTATTGGTTGTCTCTTAAAATTGTTGTCCAATGTAACATTGCATCATGAGGAGGACCCCCCTTGGCACATTGGAAGATGGATAAGGAAAATTCAAATGAATTTTGGCAGCTACACAATTAAATTTCAGCATATCAATAGGAAAGCCAATGGGCCATCTCATTATTTGGCCACTTCTGGTAGATGTTCTGAACAAGTTACTGTGGAAAATTTCCCTTCTCCTGAGTTAGCTTATCTACTGCATGGGGATAAATTATGCATACATTATGCATAAATTATGCATACCTCAAGTTCACACCTACTGAGGAGGATTTATTTGTGGTCACACTTTTCAAATTGCTCTGACCTTGGTGGCTTTTTTGATATTCCCTTATGTTTTTGGAAACCTTTATGCTTCATTTTAATTTTTCTTTGAAGCTCATTGGGCTGATTGTTGTTTTCTATTGTTGATGGACTGATGATTCATGTATTGATTCATCAAGCCCATCTTGCCACTCTTGATATTGTAACCTTCCCTTTACTTCAACATGTAGGGAGACACTAGTTTCTCCTCGATGGAATATATATATAAAGCTACAAAAGTCTGCAGTAAGGTAACCCACGTAGGTCACCTTCTAAAAGAAAAGAAAGAGGAGGAGAGATTTTCTTAGTGAGGAGGGGAAAATCATCCCCAAGCCCAGTTTGAGCAAGCCAATTTGTAGGTCTGTTGCCTTCTCTGTGGACAAAATTGAATCTCTTGTCGATGCCTTGGGAGATATGATCTATTTTGTTCTTCCATTTCAGAATATGCCAAGGGCAGTGAGTGGTATTTAGAAGTATGTTTATCATAACTTGGGAATCAGCCTCAACTAGCAGATACTGAATGTGAGCTTTAGAGGAAACGAGGATAGCCCAATAGATAGCAATAGCTTCAGTTTCCAGTACATCTTCAATAGCAGTGGGAGGTAGGAAATTAAGAAGGTATGAACCTTTTAAATTTCTGAACAGGCCACCAATGCCAACATTAGACTTATAGAAACTCCCATCAGTGTTGGCTTTCATCCAACCAATAACTGGCTTCATCCAATACACAAGGGTGTGCACAGAATTAGGCTGATTAGACTTGTACCCAGTCTTAAGTAGATCTGGATATGCCTTCCACTGAATATTCTTCTTGAGAAAAGCAAGGCAGTTGGAGGCCACCTTAGAGGGAAGAAGTAGTTGCTCCTCAAACTTGACCTTATTTCTGGCCAACCAGGAGAACCAAGCCACCACACAAGGTATAGCCATGAGACTCAACTTGTGCCACACTTTCTAACAGAGAAGAAATTGTTGTCAGGTGAGAGTAATGGTTTGCACTTTCACATTTGAGAGCACAACAGACCAGACTTGTTGGACAAAAGTGCATTGGAAAAATAGATGATCAATGGTCTCCTCATGATTTTTGCATAGCACACAGCAGGAAGGGCCTCTCAAACCTTTTAGTTTCAAGATGTCATCAGTGGGGAGCAATTTGGAAAATAGTCTCCAACAAAAGAATGACATGGAAGGTGAAAGGAACTTGCTCCATAGAGGTTTCCCCCAAGTGATGACCTCACCATGGTGCTGCATGGAGTATATATAAGCAGAAATAGATTCCTTTTTACGCGATCAATTTATCCTGCTTGGAGGGATCCATAGGGATTGTAGAAATTTTTTGAATGGTTAAAGTATCTAAAATGTTATGAAGGGAAAGGAGATTCCAATGCACCTCATTCCAACAATCAAAGACCTTGGTACAAGTGAGAAAAGGGGCAGTCGCCACCCCAGAAAGTTTCCCATCCCCCATCCAATTGTCAAGCTAGAAATTCAGGTTGCCCTCCCCTAAATCCCAAATGAAAAGGTTCTCAGCAAAGTCCTTACTTTTGAGCATTTGAGACAAGATTTTAGAGTCACCCAGTTTGGGAGAGGCAAGCGATGGGTGAGAGCCCCTACTGTACTTGACTTTCAAGAAAATAGCTCAAAGAGATTCCTGTGCTCTGAAATGTATCCAAAGTTTATAGAAATTGATATATTGTAAGTACTTGAAGCTTCTAAATCCATGACCCTCATTTTCAGCTGGTTTACGAAGGGTGTTCCAGTTTTTCTAATGCTTTTGGTTTCTCTGACCAGACCAAAGAAATCTGTTAAAAGTTTTCTCTAGTAAGTGTTGAGTACTTTTCTTCAATGCAGTCATTTGTAGTATGTAGGAAGGGAAGCCAGACAGTGCATGCTTTAAAAGAGTGATTCTACCACCATTTGAGAGAAAAGAATTGGTCCAGCTGCTTAGTTTTGTTTGAATCTTTGTAACCACATCATTAAATTGAATTTGTCTGGTCTTTCCCTTCAGCAAGTGAACCCCCAAATACTTCAGGTGAGAACTGGATTTATATCCAGGGAAGATATATATATATATATATATATATATATATA
>NW_018250975.1:4758-6626 GCF_001263595.1 Phalaenopsis equestris
AATGGCGGCTGGGATTACCTCTGCTCTGCTAGGGTTTCTGCAAGATGGGTGGTGCAAGTGTTGAAGGTGTAGTTGTTTTCAAGATTTGCTGGACAAATTTTCCTGTTTGTTGTGTCTTGAAGTGATCTTTTGTCTCTTCCCTATATTAGATAGCTCCGCTTTGATGTTTTGAGAGGTTGCCTCCCTTTAAAGGCCCTCTTTTTCCTCATTGTAATTGGTTTCCTTTATTTTAATGAATTAGAGCTTGGCTCCTTATAAAGAATATATATATATATATATATACATATATAAAGGAAAAGAGCAACTAAGGCTCCTTACATGTTAATAAAGAACCAAATGGGGATTACAAGAGTTGGAGAGATATACCCTCCCAAAAGCTGAAAATTAAATAGGGAACACATGATGCTCATGTATCTGTATGGACACATAAACAAAAATTACACACAAGGATCAGCAGTAAAGCCTAAAACTATGTAACTCAATACCTTCCCTCAAAGGATCTACCTCCCATAGCAGTTGCATACATTTGATATAGGGGAGTGCCAAATTGTCACCAATCAGCAGGTGTCATCCCAACAAAAATATGTTCAATATTTCTACCCTGGGAGGCAAGCCAATGAGCTGGACAATTACCCTCTCTAGGAATATAATTGATATTGGTCATATATCTGGGTTGTAGGGCAACTAACAGATTATTCCATTTGGTTAAATTCCAAGGGGGGTTTCATCATGAAGAAGGATTTTAATACAATTAGTAGAATCTGTTTCTATAATCAAAGGACCCATATGGCAGTAACAAGCAATTCTGATAGCCCAGTAGATAGCTATAAATTTAGCCTCCATAGCATTCATTGCCACAGTAGGAGTAGTGAAATACACAATGGGAGAACCATGAGAGTTCCTGAAGATTCCCCCAATACCAGTCGACCATTTAAGAAGCTGCCATCAGTGTTGAACTTCAACCAACCAGTAGAGGGAGGGCTCCAGAGGATTAGTTGGAAAGACTGAAAAAGAGGGGTATTGTTTCCTGGAGTCTAGTGCTTTATAACATTATGGAAATGATGAAACTTGATCAATTTCTGAATATAAGAGATACAATTAATAATCACAGATGAAACTTCTCAGCAAATTTGCTGTGGTTTTTGTACATCCATATGAACCAAGCCACAATACTGGGTATCACCCAAAGGTTTTTGTTATGCCATTCTTCCAAGCTAGTAGAGAATTTAAGCCAGTTTACATTGTGACTAATAATATTCAGGAGCTTGATTAAACTTGACCAAATTTCTTATGAGATGGAACATGAGAAAAATAGGTGATCCAAGGTTTCTTCAGCAGCATAGCAAAGTGGGCAGATTGATATCCCTCTCAGCCCTTTCATCTTTAATATATCATCTGTAGGAAGTAAGGAATGCCAGAGTCTCCAGCAGAAGGACATAGAGGGAGTTAAGAATTTACCCCAAATGGCTTTACACCAAGGCATCTGATTCCATTTAAAGAAATGATGGTAAATGTAGGCTGATAATTTCTGGGAGTAAGCCTGTTTAGTAATTATTTTGTCTTTGGAAATGGATGAGATAGGAGTATCCTTAACCCACCTCACATGTTCACTCGAAAGAATAGTGTTCAACAGTCTGCAGTTCCACTGATTATCAGACCAATAATCTCTGACAAGACAATTAGTGTTGGGATTGGGGGTGAGGCACTCAAGTTTCTCTCCATTGTTGACCCAGTTATCTAACCAAAAGTTGATATGCCCATCTCCTAGCTCCCAAAGGAAGAGTTCCTCAGCTTTATTTCTAATTTTCAGCAGCTTTGTCCATAGTTTGGAATCCCCCATCCTTTTGGATACCAAAGTAGGGTGCAAA
>NW_018250975.1:6916-7800 GCF_001263595.1 Phalaenopsis equestris
CCAATGTTCAAGTTGTGCTTTGATCTGATCAATGACATCCTGGAATTGTGTTGTCTGGTTCTGCCTTTGAGTAGATGTATTCCAAGGTATTTAATGGGGAGGTTGGCATAGAAAAATCTAGTGTATTCAGAGATCCAGTGCTTGAGCTGAGGTGTGGAGTTTTTATTAATAATAAATTGACATTTTTGTTTGTTGAGTGCCATACCTGAAGTATGCTGAAAGTGGAGAAGAAATTTATATACCCTCCTGATAGAATTCTTCGAAGCATTGGAGAAAATAATTATGTCATCAGCATAAGCTAAATGACTTATAAGGATATTAGATCTGTGATGGAAAGCCAAATGAGGTGACTTAGTAACCAACTTATTCAATTGTCTTGAAAGGTAGTCCAGAGCAAGTATAAAAATGGTTGGAGACATGGGGTCTCCCTGCTTGATCCCCCAGGTAGCATTGAAGAAGCCATGACACTTGCCATTGATCAGAATTGAATGTGCATTGCATTTAAGCCATCTGTGTATCAAATTTATAAATCCTTCATTGAAGCCTCTAGCAGAAAGAGTATCAAGGATGAATTCCCAGTTAATGGCATCACAGGCTTTGCTTATGTCCAGTTTGTAAATGACATTTCCTCCTCTACAAATTCTGTCAAGATCTAAGAGGAGTTCCTGGGCAAGTAGGATGTTGTCAGTAATATTCCTCCCTTTAATAAAAGCCACTTGGTTGTCACTAATGAGATGATGAAGATGGGGTTGCAGCCTAAACACAATGATTTTGCTGATTATTTTGGAGATCACATTGGTTAGGCTGATTGGCCTGTAATCCCCCAAAGTTTTCCTATTTTGATTCTTAGGTATCAGAGTGATGGTGGAGGCACTAAAATATTT
>NW_018250975.1:7816-8089 GCF_001263595.1 Phalaenopsis equestris
TTTTGGACAGCAAGCATAATGTCTTGTTTAGTCCTATCCCATGTGGCTTTATAGAAAGTTGATGTATAGCCATCAGGCCCAGCAGTTTTGAGACCATCAATGGAATCTAAGGCTTGTTTTATCTCATCTTCCAAATGGGTACTAGTGAGATTTAAATTTTGAAAATATTGCTGACAGTTAGTGAACATCTCAGTTTCAATTGGGCTTCTAAAATCCAGCTCATTGGTGAACAACTTTTGGAAATGTTGGACTGCATCATAAGCTATATCTTCT
>NW_018250975.1:8361-9325 GCF_001263595.1 Phalaenopsis equestris
ATGTTTAAGATCATGTTACACTTCCTTCTATGATTGATACAAGCATGATAGTATCTAGTATTTCTATCACCATCAGTGAATTTAGTGACAACAACTTTTTGTTTTAAGAAACATTCATGGTAGCTGATTTGTGCAAGGAGTCTCTCATTGGCATGGTGAACCTCATATTCAGAGTTCATCCTCATTTGTAAGCCTTCCTCCAAACTATGAACTTCTTTATGGATGGCCTCCAGTTGTTCATTGACATTACCAAATCTTTCCCAATTCCATTTTTTTCAGATGAGAGGCTATGTTCTTTTGTTTTAACCATAATCTGATCCATGGGTCTGCATTCAGGTTGGAATTCCAATTATTTTCCACTTCCTTAATGAAATCAGGATGTAGAGTCCACATATTCTGAAATCTGAAAGGTGTATGAGTTGGTCTAGCAGTGCTCTGTATGGAGCAAAGGATAGCTCTCTGATCAGATCCAGCCATTGCAAGGTCAGTGACAGTAGAGAATGAGATAGTTTGAAACCATAAGGAGTTGTCAAGCAATCTATCCAATCTTTCCTACAAAGTGCCTCTTCTCCAATTGAACTTTGGACCTTGAAAGCCTAGATCAAATAGACCAGCATCACTAATGAAGTTATTGAATTTCGCTATTGGAGAGAGTAAAGGGGCTTTACCCCCTCTTTTTTCAGTTGGAGAAGTGATACAATTGAAGTCACCCCCCAAAATCCAGAAAGAGTCAATATTTTGTCCCAAAGTCATCAGCTCATGCCACAGTTCTTGTTGATGTCTAGGAAAACTGAATGTGAAGAAGCTGATGATGGTTAAAAAGTAAACTGCACTAAATTTCAAGTCTGACAAAGAGCCAGATTTTATTAGTGGAATTAGCATTAAAAGTAAACTTGGAAAACTTGTTGATGATGTTTTGAGGATATTTGGTGACCATAGGTTCAAGAATTGCAAAACACCAAAT
>NW_018250975.1:9358-9730 GCF_001263595.1 Phalaenopsis equestris
AGGAGGGGTGAGCCACTCCTCTAATGTTCCAACACAAAATATTAATCATGGGATCCTTAGCATTCCAAAGAGGAATACTAATCACTGGTATGTGAGAATTGAATGGAAGGTTGAGACCTTGACCTAGTTCTTGCTCTATTATATGTAGAGGTAGAGCCAGAGTGAGTCTTAGCCTTTTCATCCTTCTTAGGAGAGTTTGTTCCTTGTAGAAGTTGTTGCACCTCAGAAGTCTGCTTTTTATTTTTTCCTGGTTTTTTGAATTTGCTAATCCTCTTCCAAAGCCTATTACAAATCAATGACATCAGCCTCAGCAATGCTAGGAGTAGCCTCATTGATCAGGGAACTTTTCATCACATTCTTTTTCCCACATTT
>NW_018250975.1:9880-10636 GCF_001263595.1 Phalaenopsis equestris
CCAACAAGTGTGGGGGAAGGAGGGGTAATAATAAATTATTCTAATGTTTCAATTTAGTGGCTATCATATACAAAAAAAAGATTTCAAAATTTCCAAGTTGTTTTGGGGTTCTGATAATTCCCTCAATGGATCACCAGAGGGGAAAGTGGCAGGAGGATTTGTGTTTTGTTCTTAACAAAAAGTGTTTTGCTGGTTTGCCTGCCAACATCCTTATGATTAAATGTAGTGATATTATTACTTTGTCCTTGATTAGAAACCTGACTAGCTACCCTTGGATTCATAGAGAGTTTTTTAGTAGGGGGTGGAGCCTATAGCATTTCTCAATAGTGTGGCCAAACATTTTACAATGTTGGCAGTTAAAAGGCTTTTGTTCAGCAGTTGTATCTTGCCAAAACCCCTCTGCATCAGAACCAATCCATATCCTTTTTATCTCAAGAAGGGTTATGTCTCTTTCCACCTGAATTCTAGCAAGAGCAGGTCTTGCCTTATTTAAAGTAGGAGCATCAACCTTGAGGGGAGTACCTAGTGCTCTCCCTATATTAAAAAGTGCATTAAGCTTGAAGGAAGGTAATGGAAGACCAGGTAGTTTAAACCAAACTGGGACCACAGGAGGCTCCTTAGTTGAGTCAAAATCTCTAGTCCATTTTTGAATTTTCATTGTAATGCCTGCTATAGAAACAACTTATTTAGGAAATAGCCTAGCATAATCTTCTTCAATTGAGAGTTGGATAAGAAGATGTCTGTCATCTATCAAAC
>NW_018250976.1:0-481 GCF_001263595.1 Phalaenopsis equestris
TGGGTTTTTTCATGGTTTAGCTTGGTCCCTAGGAGGATGCTAGTGGCTGTGGAGTCATAAAGTTGGTGCCTTTAAGGTGGCTAAGCCAATTTTAGTGTATGGGTCCAAGTGGGTCAATTTAGCTTAAAGTGGGTTTAGGTTAGACTGGCCATGACTTTAAGCCCAATTTATTGATCAACATTGTGTAGATGATTATAATGAAGATTTTTGGTGAAGTATTAAAATGATTTTGAGTTCAATTGGGGGTTCAATTTGAAGGATTTTGAGATTTTGGTCAATTTGGGCATGTTAGACTAGACTTGGGCTTAGATTGAGCTAGGCTTAAAATTTGGCTCAATTAAATGGTCCAAATTATCAAGGAAGATTTTATGAATATTTTTCATGAAGGAATGGAGTGGAAATTTTTGGGCTAAGGCAATCAATTTAGTGGAATTTTGAGACATGGCCAATTTAGGGTAAAATTAGGGATTTTGGGATTTGG
>NW_018250976.1:2317-11785 GCF_001263595.1 Phalaenopsis equestris
ATATATATATATATATATAAATTGTTGTAGATTATGAATCAAAGTGGATTGAAGTAATGGCCTTACTTGATGTGATGCTCAGAATGTTTCAAAATTTTTAATCAAAAATATTTTTATAAGATGTGGAATGCCAAAAGTAATCATTACTGATGAAAGATCTCATTTTATGAAAAAAAAGAATTGAAATTTTGGTTAAAAAGTAAGATATTATACATATATTTGCAACTGCTTTTCATTCCAAGACTAGTGGTCTAGCAGAAGTATTTAATCGTGAAATTAATAGAATTTTGGAAAAAATTGTAAATTCTAATAAAATAAATTGGTCTACTAGATTAGATACTACATTATGGGCTTATAGGATAGCTTATAAAACACCATAGGAATGTCCCCATATAGATTAATTTTTTGGGAAGAATTGTCACTTACCAGTCAAATTAGAGCATAAAGCTTATTGAGTTATTAAGGAGTTTAATTTTAATTTAACAGATACTGGTGAGAAAAGATTGTTGCAACTAAATGAACTTGAAGAAATTAGGTATGAATCTTATGATAATGTTAGGATATATAAGGAGAAAATGAAAGAATGACATGCTCGGAAGATAGTAAAAAATGAATTTGAGCTTGGACGAGAAGTCTAATATAAGATTGAAGTTATTCCCTGGAAAACTTAAGTCTAGGTGGACAGGGCCATTCACCGTTGTAAATGTTTACGCCTATGGAGTTATTAGTATTGAAGATCCCAAAACTGGAAAAAGTTTTAACGTAAATGGGCACAGACTGAAACCATATTTTGATGGTCAAAAGCTAAATTTTAAAGAGACTGTAATGTTGTGTCACCCAGAGTAAAGACTAGGAATGACATGCTGACGACATTAAACCAAGCACTTTGTGGGAGGCAACCCACAGTTATCTTTATTAATGATGTGAATCTATTTTAATAAGTAATATTATATATATCTATATGCATGCTCTCTTTTTGAATTATGTGTACTTGGGAGACTTACATATTAAGAAAATAAATTAAAACATCTTTAATTACTGAATTATATGGAAGATTTGAGAGTTATTTAGAACATAAGCAAGATGATGCAGAAATCAGAACTGGAGCCAGAGGTGCCATTTTACAGAGAGTTGGCATCAGAAGCGCTTGAAGATGGCACCAGAAGCACCGCAGTTACCTAGACTGTTTTCAAAGATTCTAAAGGTAGGTTTGGGAGATTTTTGGCAGATTTTCTTTCTATTAACTCCCAAAATCTATACTTTGGTGCTATTTAAGTCAATAAAATGACAGGGACGTCACCATTTTCAATTCCTATGGCTTCCAACTCTAAAGAAACTTCTAGATATGGAATTTTCAATAGAAGAAAGTCCATTGATTTTGATGCACCAAAATTTTATGATCGAGTTCTTATGAAGAAGAGATTAATAAAGGAATGAGGATTTGTCAATCGAGGATTCAACACACCAAGTACTAGAGTGAAGGAGATTTTTATACAGAGACGCTGGGAAGTATTATGTTATACCACTGCTGCAGTAGTTGTTCATGTGGTAAAAGAGTTTTATACTAATCTTCACGGAATTAACCAGGGAGTCAACTATGTTTGAGCCAGGTGGGTACCATTTACTCATTAAATAAACGACTTGTTTATGATTGAAAGCATCTTTATTTTTCATTATGTCAATTTTTTCCCTATAAGAGATAACATGAATGGAGATTATTGATTCCTTACTGATGAAGATACAAATTGGGAGACACAAGATAATGGACATATAAGTTTTTCTTCATCATTATTAAATCCTTCATTGCAGACATGGCATTTCTTTATTTCAGCAAAACTTCTTCGTACCATGAAAATCAGTAAAGTGACTAAGGAAAGAGTCATCTTAAATTATTGTATTCAAACTAGAAGACCTCTTCATGTGGGTTCTTTAATTGTAAAATCTATCCTAGGCTTGATTATAAACGGATTGACATATGGGTTGGCACATCCATCTACCATATTCCTACTATGTAGAAAGTCACAAGTGTCTTATGAAAGTTGGGAAAAAGTGCTTCTCCCTTGGAAGCCCATGGACCCAAGATTTGCTGAAATTGCATAGAAAATGGGGAGGAAAATAATATGAACATTCTTATAGATCAATCATCTTAAAATTCATCTCCTATTCAGCCTCGCTTTCCTTATAGCTCACATGATATTCTGAAAAAAATTAAGAATTTGGAGAATGAGGTACAAAATATTATGAATTCAATTGGAAACATTGATCATTTGGATTGGAGGATGAAGGAACAATTCAAAAATACCGGGAAAATACCGGGAACATAGAAGGTATGGTGAGTTAAGAATGATTCTTGGGTTGAAGAAGATTCGATGGATGAATTGCCTTGCCAATATTTCTATAACTTATACGTTCACAATCAATCCATGGGAAATATTCAAGAAGATGAAAGAGATGAAGATATTTAAACCCTCTAAAGTAAAAAATTTGTAATTATGAATGCATTTGTGTGTTATGTTTTTGTGTTGGATTTCTTTTATTTTCATTGTTGAACTTTATATATGTCTCATCTTAAGTGTTTGACATTTAGTCTTCAGCGCGAGTTTTTATGATGTCATTTTGATGCTAAATTTGATGTATTGGTTTGAAAAATGTTGGTTTGTAATCGTGTGGATTTTATACATAAATTTGAGTTTTATGTTTTTTCTAAAAATATATTGTTAGAAGATTATTTAATTATGAATATTAATGTTAGATTAAGTTAATTAGAGGTTGGCTTGGTTTGGTATATAGCAGATTTTAAAGAAAAACAAAATCTGAAATTTTTGGTGTTGTCGCCAGACTAGTTTCCTGAAAACACCCAGATTTCCTTCAAACTGCAAAAGTCCACTATAAAACCCCATTTTTACTACTTGAGTCATCTCCTACCTCTAGACTAAGGCCTAAACTCAAAATAGGGCTTGTTATTTCTTGGATTTAAGGAGATTTGAAGGCTAAATGGTCTTGGATTTCATCTTCCCTTGGTAAGAGCTTCACTTTAACTTAGAAATTTTTTTTATTTTCACCATGGAATTTTCCTACACTACGGAAATCTAGAAATTTAATGTTTTTTTATGAAGTTCAAAGAGAACCCATGATGAAAATTTTCTTACCAAGTATTCTTATTTTTGGAGTTTGATTTATGGTATTGTGCATTAATTTGAATTTTATGTGAAATTATTTAGAAATTGTTATGGCTCCAAGAGTGAAAAGAGGAAAGACATTGGGAGGTTTTGATGCAGATGATTTGTTAATTTGAATTCTCGGTATAATTACAATACTTAGGTGGGTACAAGAAAATTTACTCAGGAGTGTGCATTTTCAAACCTGGAAGGTTTTAATGAAAGGCTAATCATTGCTCAAAACTGGGAGACATTTTACTACTTTACTGTGGTAGCAATTGTTCCTATCGTTCGAGAATTTTATGCCAATCTTTGAGTGATTTCTGATGAGCACCTTTATGTTAGAGGTAAAATTATTTAATTTACTTGAGAAAGGATTCATGCACTATATCGATTGCTGGACGAAGTTCATTGTGAGTATTCTGCATTTGTGATTTCTGATTCATCACTTGATGATGATGAAGTAATTTCCTATCTTACTGATGGAAGGGGAGTATGGAAAATTAAGAATACTCGCAAGGAAAATTTCTCCACTTCCATGTTAAATGTGTAATCTAAAGCATGACATTACTTTATTTCTACAAAACTACTTCCATCTAATCACCTTAGCAAAGTAACTAAGGAGAGAGCAGTATTGAATTTTTTTCATACAACAAATGAAGATTATTAATATTGGTGCTCTCATTCTTAACAATGCTCAGAGTATTGCTAAGGGTGGAACCACTAATCTTTTCGGTTATCCTGCTTTTATTTTCATCTTATGTGAACAATCAGGAGTAGATTTTGATAAGGATTAGGAAATGTTACAACAACTTAAACTCATTGGGAAACCCACAGTTCATAAATTTGAATCATTTGTTGGATCTAGAAGTGGAACTAGTGATAGACCTTCTACATCAGTTGCAGGACCATCTACTTCCACTACTTATTCACTCAAAAATATTATGGAGCAGTTAATGTTTCAGCAATCAGATATAGTGGCAATGCAGAATAGAATAGGTGGTTTGGAATCAGGGAATGCTTATAATGATGATTATCAGCAGAAAAGAGTTCAACATGATATTGCATATTAACAGGCAATGGTTAGATATCTTAGGGGTGATCATACAGTAAAATTTTCTACATGCCCCGGTTTTATGCCTTATGTGCAAGAAAACTTTGAAGATCTTGAAGAAGAAGAAGAAGAAGTAGTGGAAGAAGAAGAGGCAGAAGATGATGAATAACGAGCTATTGGGGTATTATTTGTTTTCATTCATTGTAGTTTGATTTGTTGTTGTTATGATTTGGACACTTATGTGTCTTGTAAGTAGAATTATTAAACCTTTTTGTGTGTATAGATGTACATTGTAGATTTTTATTTCAGTATTGTATATTTCTTTAATTTATTGCTTATGTTGTTAATTTACAATTTCTTAGCAAATCCTGTAGATAAATTATATTTCATTTAATGTTTTACAGCCTGTACTTTTTAAAGTAGTGCCTGTAATGTGTCAGAGCCAAGTTTCTTGTTCAAAACCCTATACAGATTAGTATTTTTTTTTATGCATTTAGTGTTTTCTTTCCACCTACCTTTTTTGTACAGAATGCTTTACTTAGTATTAAAAAAAATCTAAATATGGGGGGAAAATTTTTTATTTAGAAAAAAAGAAAAAAAAGAGAGAGAAAACTAAATTTTATTTGTCTTCAATAGCTACATTTTTAAAAATTAATTTAACATGCCCTTTGGTATTAGAGGCTATATTTAGATAACTATATTTTTGTTTTTAAATATAATAGTAAATTTAAGCAAAAATCTTTAATAATGAAGGTCAATTCTATAGTAAAGATATTTAGTATGAAAGGGTAAGATAATGCTTTTCTATTTAGAGTAAAGGAAATTATATTTTTGAAATATTAAGAATTTTGGAGTTTCATATAAGAAGAAATTAATGAGACTTTATGAAAAATCTTCAAAGCTAATATGAATTTATAAAGTCAAGGAAGGGAAGAAGTTTTAACTTCAACAAGAGGATAGTGAAGTTCAAAATTTTTAAAGGCTATCCAGATATAGTAATCCTCACAGGAAAAAGAAAAGAAAAGAAAGGATTGAAAATGATTTTAACGAAAAAGAAAAGAAAATGAGAAGAAAAAAAAAGAAAAGAAAAGAAAAATATGTGAGGAGAAGCTTGAGGAGATGTTGATCCCGGAAATATAGTTGTGTAAAACAAATAAAGTTGACTCTGCTTTACAACAATGCCAAGAACTTGATGTATTATTTTATGAATAACAAATTTTATCAATTTATCATTATCAAGTAATATATGACTTTCTATTTAAGCCCCAACTATCGATCCTAGAAAAAGGTTTAAATTTGAACTGATAAATTAACTAAGAAATTCACAGTACTAAAATGAAAATACTGTCACTAAATTCCAATTGTTTGAGATACTATCAAAACTAAATTATTAACTACTAGCAAAACTAAAATGCAAAGTTTAAACAGTAATTATTAAACTATGTTTTATGTGATGAGGTTTTTCAACATGAAAAGACATCTTTCCCAGTACAGTAAGTTTTTGGTAAAATGAGTTGAGATAAATGATTTAAATATGTATTATGCCAAATTAGAGCAATTTTAATTCTCTAGCCCGATTCAGTGTTATACAAAATCATTTGTTAATCTCAAGTTTAGTCCCTAAATCCATGGTTAGGCTAGAAGGATACTGGCTCTCACTCCAAAGCTCCCATTTCCCTTCCTCTGAAGGCTAACACTCGCTTTAGATCTTAAACACTAAGACCAGATTAAGGATTTTTAGTTTGTTACTCTAAAATCTCTAATTCTACACCCAATAATGTATATTTCCCTATTTATTAGCACTTAATTCCGTGAACAAAATTCTTCTTCATGAAATCAAATGTGATCATTACTCTATTGTAGAACTCATACTTCATTTCCTAGATCATACGTTTCACAACAAATTTTAACAATTCAATTGGTCAGATCGAAAAGTAAATTAAGTTCAGAGTTGAAAAACCATCACAATTTATTTTATATTTTAACATTGGCACATCCATATTATTTCTTCATTTCACCATATCTCAGAGTAGGGAGAAAGATAAAAGAAACTACTCGGACTTCATGAGAAATATAAAGCAAAACACAAATTTCATATATAAAAGAAATTTCATACAACACTATTAAACTAACAACACTTATCTGAAACTTTTTCTCAAAGAAAATCCCTTGTAGCCTCTCCTAGAAAATGCAGGAAGAAGAAATCTCTCACTTTTATCCTTATCCAACAACTCTTAGAGAAGAATTCACACTTAATCTCACCACAAAAACTCTAAATTATAAGAGTAATGGTCTCTAAGTGATTGTGGAATGAAATGGAAGAGTGTGGAATAGCATGGAAGAGAGCGGAAAGCGATTGAAGAGGGTATTTTCTGATCAATTTCCGCTCTAAATCGAGCCTAATATCAGTTTTTCAATAAGTGCATCCAAAACCTCTTCAAAAAGCATCTAAATTCATTTAATCTTATAGAAACAGGCCTTGCACCAACATTGGCACTATCGGCGCTCATTATGGCGCTGTCAGTGCCGGTGGCCCGTGAACTCTTTGTTAAATGGCATCGTCAGCACTACTCCTGGCGTCATCGGCGCTGAGGATAGTTTGGCCTCTATTCAGTAGGTATGCACCATCGGCGTCCATCTTGGTTCCGTCGGCGTCCATCTTGGCGCCATCGGCGCTGAGTATTTCTTCAAAAATGTCATTTTGACTACAAATTCCATCCTTTTTGCTTCATTTTTGCTTCAAGTCCTAAAAATCAACAACATGCAATAAAACATGAAACAACATGAAATAAAACATGAAAAATATCCTCCTTTAAAGCGCAATATCACCAAAAATGAGTATAAAATATAGGTCTAAATATGCATATATTTTTGGTGTATCAAAATCCCCCAAACTTAAATATTACTTGTCCTCAAGTAACTCCTTTACTACATAAAAATATGACTCATGGCGAAGAGTTCTAACTTTATATTTCCATATTTTAGTCCACTTAATACAATATCATAACTTAAGAAAAATGTAAAATAACTCTAGTTAATGCTAAAGGTATAAGAATATCTAGCAATCGAGTCTAAGATTTTTGATTCTCTATTCTTTTCAAGGAAAATTACAAATTGTCAAATTAAAGCCACTTAGAATATCCATATGAAAAGAACTTCATGAAACTTTATTAGTAAATATGCTAACACTTAAATATATGTTTAGAGAATGTAGTAAAGCTTTCTTCTTTAAGTTGATTCAAGTGAAGCCAATTTTTAATTAGGCATCTCCTCAAGCTTCTCCTCACATCTTTTTCTTTTATTTTCTATTCTCTCTCTTTTTTTAGGATCATTTACAATCTTTTTTCTTTTCTTCTTCTTTTTTTTATGTGAGGATTACTATATCTGGATAGCCTTTAATGATTTTGAACTTCACTATCCCCTTCTTAAAGTTAAAAATTCTTCACATTCCTTCACTTCATAAATTTATATTAGCTTTAAAGACTTTTCATAAAGTTTTATTCTTTTCTTCTTACATGAATCTCTAAATTTTTTAGCACTTCAAAAAGACAAATTCCTTTACTTATAATAGAAAAACATAGTCTTATCTCTTATACCAAATATCTTAATCTTTAAAATTAACCTTTATTAATGAAATTTTTTACTTAAGTTTACTATATATTTAGAAACACAAATATAATTATCTAAAGTTACCCTCTAATACCAAAGGTCATGTTAAAATTAAAAATTTTGAAAATATAGCTAATTGAGGACAAATAAAATTGTTTCTTTCTTTAAAAAGGCAATTTTCTTCACCCCCCCCCAACTTAAAATTTTAAAAGATTTTGCATGAAAAACTTAAAAAGAAATAAAGGGTGAAAGAAAACATTTAATAAATAAAGAAAAGACTTACTTGTTGAAAGTTCTGATACTGAAACTTAACTTTGAAATATTGCATGTGCTAATATGAAAAGCTACTAGACTTAAAAAATTAAATAACATATAATATATATAAAAATAAGATGAGAAAGAATTTACTACAAATACATTCAACAAAGTACTAAAAACAAACAACAGTACTAATATGATTTCCAATGTAAAAACAGTTTTACAATCCTACTGTTCACAATATAACATAACATCTAAAATAAAAGAAAGTATCACACTCTAAAAATAAATAATAATAACAATAATGTACAACCAACTATAAACTAAACAAAAGATCAAACTAAAATATCACCAGTCATCTTCTTCTTCTGCATCTACGTCAAAGTTTTGTTGCTAATATGGGGTAAATACGGGGTGAGTAGGAAATTGAACTGAGTGGTCATCTCTCATGTATATAACCATCGCATCATCATAAGCAGCATCATATTAAAACTTCTACCTTGTTAAATCATCATTATGTGCATTTTTGGCTTCCATATTTTTTTTTCATTTTATTTTCCATCCTCAAGATATCTCCCTATTGGATCATCAGTTGCTCCATAAGTTCCTGGAGAGTAGGGTCCTGGAGAGTAGGGGTACTAGTAGGGGTACTAGAAGTAGAAAGAATATCCCTACTCCTACTTCTAGATCTCCATCCAACATGAGATCCATAAGTTTTAATATTTGCAGGCCCAATAGGTTTCAGAGGTTCAATCCTCTCCCAAACAGAAATCACTCCAAAATCAACTCCTACCTATTCACATAGTGAGAAATTAGGGCAGGGTGTACTAAACCACCAGTAGTTTCACCCAAAGCAATAGAATAAGTGTTTTTATAAACAATAGAGCCTACATATATCCTTCTCATCTACTAGAAACAAAAGTTCAAGATGGCTCTATCCTTTGTAACCTTGCTATGATGATTTTTTGGTATCATTCTTTTGGTATCATTCTAGCAGATTCTAGCAGATATAAAATAATGACAGGCCTTAGATACTACATTTAACATAGAAAGAGGGAAGTTTACCTTAATATTATAATTGACATTCCAAGCTCCTCTTCCATCAGTGAGAAAATAAATAACTTCATCTAAGGCCTAATTTGTAGCAGAAAATGATTTGTACTCACATGTTGACCTCATTTTTGGTTGAGGTTTAGTTTTTTCCTCTTTAGTAGCCTAGGGTCTAGCCATAGGACTTTTCCTATTGACCATTCCTAGAAAACTAGACTTGGAACCCTCACCATTAGAAATTCTATCCTCTTCTTTACTCAACCTGAAGTTCCACATGTTGGTCTCAACCTCTAAGTACTTAGTAGGTGGGGTCACTATGGGGGAAACTCAAGATGAGTC
>NW_018250976.1:12158-12442 GCF_001263595.1 Phalaenopsis equestris
AAAATTCCCAGAAAATCCCAATAAATCCCTAATATTCCTAATTTCATTTCTTTCAACTACCCCATGACCCAATTTGGCCAATTTGACCATATTTAACAAAAATCCCCAAATTTCCTTTTAAAGACTCAAATTTCCCCAAGTCCGACTCAAATGTCCACCAATTGATCGCAATTGACCCTAATTCCAATCCCAAACTCAAATTAACTTTTGATATGACCAAACTAAACCAAATCCAAGCTCAACTGGTCCATGATTTGAGCCCAATTTTGATTTGGCCCAATTTT
>NW_018250976.1:12460-13505 GCF_001263595.1 Phalaenopsis equestris
CCCAATTTTGATTTGGTTTGACCATATGACCTAATCTCACTGACTTTATCTCACCAAATTGAACCCATGGCCTAGTAAATTGGCCCCAATTGATGTTGCAGATTTTTTCATGAAATTCCTATACATCAAAATAAACCATCAATTGACATTGGTGAAGCCTCAAATCCATTTGATTTTGGCCTAAATCCAAAATTCCCAAATTTAGCCCCAAATTGGCTAAGTCCCCAAATTTCACCTAACTGATTGACTTAACCTCAAAATTGGAATCCAATTCATGTTTAAAAATCTTCACTTAGCCCAAGGCTAACCCAAGCTAGACCCAAGCCTAGCCCAACATGACCAAATTGATTAAAGTTCAAAATTCCTTCAAATTGGCCCTTCAATTGGTCTCAAAACCACTTCCATACTTCACCAAAGTTGTTCCTTATGATAATCTACACCAAATGCGGTAATTATTTGGGCCAATTAACATGACTAACCTAGCCCAAACCCAAGTTTTGGTCATTTGCACCCACTAAATTAAATACACTAAATGTGACCTAACCACCTTAAAGCCACCAAATTAACTCCACCACAGTTATTAGTTGGACTTAGTGACCAGTCCAAACACCATGAAACCACCTAAATCAAGCCATGGACCAAAGTTCCCCCAAATTAAGGGATCTTATTTCCAAAAATGCACATGCTTTAGATATCTTTGCCAAATCCAAGCACATTTGCATTAAATTGCTGTGATGGATTCCTCTGGGTTCCCTGAGCTCCTAGCCACCTCCCCTTGGCCGGCTGACCAGCCTAGTGTCTGGAAAAGCCCAAAACCGAGAGCTACTCACATGGCACCTCACCCAAATCAAACCTAGAGGCCAGCTCATCCAAATCAAACTATGGAGCTCCTCTGCCCTCCACCTAAGCACCACATTGCACCCAAACTTATGCCCTGAGAGCCACCCCATGGCCATTTTTATAAAAACTCACCTCCCACGGCTATGGGAGGTGTGCTGAAATTTTCTTAGAGAGGTCTCTCTAAACTTCACACAGACCTTCCCCA
>NW_018250976.1:17722-34963 GCF_001263595.1 Phalaenopsis equestris
GATTTGAGGTACAATGCTCTTTCATTTCAAACTATGAAAAATATGGGGTCGGTTTGATTTCATACTTCAACGTCCTTTCGAAGCGGGCGACGGGATTTCGATTCCGGTGACCGACAGCTTCTTACGGGCAACCCCACAAACCAACCCGAAATAACGCTGACATGACAGCTATAGATATCCTCTAACTTATAAAATTCATTATTTCTTCTTGGAGTAATATCTACCATTTTCCCACAAAAAAAACGTAGTCTTCTGAAGTTTCCTTTAAGTTGGCATATAACCATCACTATTCCAATACTAGCCTCTTCAGTAAAGTAACAAAAATTCTCCCACTGCCGAGCAATGATTAATCTTTCGACTTCTCCACTTGGATATGTAAATGCTCGATCCAGAATTACTTTCTTAGTTGTAACCAGACTATTGAAACAAATGTTAGCCTTATAGTTGACAAACTTTTGATCATCAAAATCCACATTCCACTTTCCCTTGCTCATTCTCTATGCCATATTAATCTAAGAAAATTTTATAAATTCCAATTAAATTCCAAAAATCACAATGTGAAATGATTTAAACATAAATCTACTAAGTAAGAGTTCTTCACAAAATGATTTTCTCAAAATCTTCTCAAAAAAATTTAAAATTTTTATCTCACCAATGTAAGATAAATCCTTGGTGAAAATCAAAAATTTTGGGTTCAAAGAGTAGCTCTTACCGAGAGTAGATGAAATCCAAACTTCTTTTGCCTTAAAATCGCATCAAATCCCAGCAATAGTAAGCCCTAGGTGCACAAACCTGAGGTTGAAGGTGACTGAAAGGGTAAAAATGGTGTTTTTACTGTGCAAATCACAAATTTTAAGGGATTTGGGTACTTTAGAGGGCTCTGTCGTGGCCCATCCTGGCGTCGTCGGCGCTAGTGGCAAAAAATTCAATGGAGGGCTCTGTCGTGGCCCATCTTGGCGTCGTCGGCGCTAGTGGCAAAAAATTCAATTTTTCAATTTTTACAATTTTAAATTTCTTTCAATTCACTCCAAACTCTAATGAGTCTTTTTTAATGCTAATTTTCATCTTAAAATAATTCACAAACAAGTATTTTCACAAATAACACCAAACTAACTTTTATGTATGAAATTTCAATTCTTACAAATACTCTTTTCTAATCACACCACATACTTAAAGCAAACTAAATTATAATTCAGTGTCAAAATCAAGCCACACACTAGAACGCTAACACAAAACTATGCACACAATTAAAGTTATAAGAGTTCTAAAGCATAGTAAATCCAACACGATCACATTAAAAACATAAATACTTTAAAATAGTAGAGAGTCCAACTTCTTCAATTATTCTGCTTCATCTTCAGTACTTTCTTCTACTCTAATGTCTCCCATAAACTGGTAATTGACGTACAAATTGTAGAAGGGTCGGTACGGAAATTGATCAGTTGAATTTTCATCAATCCATCAATTTTTCTTGAACATCTACACCAAACCTACTTCAATTGTTCCAGTATGATCAAAGTTCTCCTTCATCGTCCAATCTAAGTGATCAAAAAGGTAGTTAAGATTTTCTATTGCATTCATAATACTCTGAAGTTCTCTTCCAATTTTCTTCATTTTCTTCTCCAAAGCTACTGAACTTCCAATTGTTTGTGGCATTAATGGGCTGAAGCATGTGATGAATAATCCAAACTAATATCTAATTCTTCATTTTCATTCCCAATATAATTATTATCAATAGAAATGATGGGCTCCCGGGGTAATAATACTTTCTCCCAACTTTCATATGGCACTTGAGATTCACTGCAAATTAAGAAAATTGTAGAAGGATGCCCCAATCCATATATAGGCCTATTCATAATAATACCCATAATAAATGTAAAAATAATCAATCCCACATCAATGGGATTTCCCATTCGAATAAAATAGTTTAAAATTACACTTTCTTTTGTAACTCTACTAATCTTCATGGTAGGGAGTAATTTTGTAGAGATGAAGAAATGTCATTGTTGTGATATTGGACTAAGTAGTGAAGCGGAGAAACTAATGTATCCCTCATCTCTGATTTCCCAATTATCATTTTCGTCCGTTAGAAAATGATATACATCTTGCATTATATCTCTCGTTGGGATAAAATTGATATATCTCTCGTTGGGATAAAATTTGTATAATGACAGATTGGCACATTTTCTACCATATACAAATTATTAATTTGAGGCAGAGTTAATGGTACAGCCTTACCTCAAACGAAGATGACTCCTTTGGTAATTCCATGTTGGTAATTCCATGTAAGTTAGCCATGTAAGTTAGCATAGAATTCCTTTACCACTAGTATAACAACTGCAGCAGTAGTGTAGCATAACACTTCCCAACACCTCTGTACTATGATTTTCTCAGTCTTTAAACTTAGATTACTCAATCCATGATTGATAAAGCCTCTCTCCTTGATAAGTCTCTTTTTCATAATGAATTTGTCATATAATCTCTGCACTTCAAAACTGATAAACTTTCTTCTATTGAAAACTCTATTCTTTGAAGTATTTCTGGAATTATATGCCATGGATTTCAAAATTTGGAAGCTTCTGGTCGTCCAAGGCAGTTTTTAGGCCTTTAAAAACACCTCTCGGTGGTTATTTAATAGTGAAATCTTGCAAGAGTTTGCCAAATTCGTCCTCAATGCATGAAACTGCTCGGAACGCTGTCGGAGCCATGGCTCGTGTAAGCGGGCGGCATCGTCATCCATTCTGGCATCGTCGCTGTCAGAGGCCAAAATTGCATCTCTTATTTTTTTGGTTCAATTCGATTCCAAATTTTCCTCCATCATCAATATTTGTCTTAATTTATGATATATAAAATTATGTAAGATTAAAAAATATTATTATTATTTAATATATAAAACACTTATTAAACAAAATAGTAAGATATATATATATTTATAAATAAGTTGCCTCCCACAAAGTGCTTGATTTAACTTCGTCAGCCCAACATACCATTTTTCAATCACAATGACTTAACATCAAAATTTATTTAAATTGTGCCATGTGTTCTTAATAATAATCTTTCAATTGATACTCATTAACTCTAAATATCTTTTCAGTTTTAGGATCTTCAATAATAAAAGTTCCATAATGATAGACTTTAATCACTTTAAATGGTCCTAACCATCTGGATTCAATTTTCTTGGAAATTATCTCAATCTTGTATTATATAATAGAACTTCTTATCTAGGTTTAAACTTCTTTTTAATAATCTTTCGATCATGCCATATTTTCTTTTTTTCTTTGTAGATTTTTGCATTACCATATGCTTCATTTCTAATCTCTTCAAGTTCATTGAGTTGAAACAAACCTTTCTCACCAGCATCATTTAGATTAAAATATATTTTCTTAATAGCCCAAAATGCTTTATGCTCCAATTCTACTGGTAAGTGGCATATTTTTTCCAAAAATATGTCTATATGGTGACATTCCAATATGAGTCTTATAAGCAATTTTGTATGCTCATGCTATAGTATCTAATCTAGCAGACCAATCCAATTTATAGGGATTTATAGCTTTTTCTAAAATTTATTTTATTTCACGATTTGATATCTCTCCTAGACTGCTAGTCTAAGGATGATAAGTAGTAGTGAATCTATGCACAATATCATATTTTTTAATTAATTTCTCGATTCTCTTATTCCTAAAATGAGATCCTCCATCCGTAATAATTACTCTCGCAATTCATATCTTGTAAAAATATTTTTTAAAAAAAATTTAAAAACACTCTGTGCATCACATGTAGGTACAGCAAAAGCTTTAATGCATTTGAACATATAATCAATAGCAAGTAGTATATATAAATTTCCAAATGAATGCATAAATGGTCCATAAAATCTAATCCCCACACATCAAAAATTTCAACTTTCAATGTGTAATTTAGAGGCATTTCATTTCTTCTAGAAATATTTCCTACTCGCTGACATCGAATCGCACATTTTAATATATTCATTAACATCTCTAAAAAGAGTAGGCCAATAAAATCTAGCTTGCAAAATTTTATGTACAGTTCTATTTGTTACAAAATGTCCTCAAAATTCAGAATCATGACATCTTTCAATTATTTGTTGAGTTTCTTCATAAGGCACACACCTAATAAAATTAGATCTTTACATTGTTTATACAAATATGGGTGATCCCAAAAATAGAGTTTTGAATCATAAAAAAATTTCTTTAATTGTTGAGTCTTAACATCTGGTGGTAGAATATCAGTAGAATATCACTGTGGTAGAATATCACTTACAATATAATTTACTATATTGGCATACCACGGTATATTCATTATATCAATATTATATAAATTTTCATCAGAAAAATTTTCTAAAATTTCATTAGCAAAATTAGTTAATTTCTTTTTCTAGTCTAGACAAATGATCATCTATTTGATTATCATTTCTCTTTCTATCAATTACCATAAAATTGAACTCTTGCAGAAGAAGTATCCATCTAATTAACCTTAGTTTAGCTATCCTTCTTTTGCATGAAGTATTTGATAGCAGAATGATCTGTATGCATTATACATTTGGTTCCAATCAAGTAAGGTCTAAACTTATCAAAGGCATAGACAATAGCTAATAACTCTCTTTCAGTAGTAGTGTAAGTAATTTGAGCATCATTTAAAGTTTTACTGGCATAACATATTACTTTAAAAACTTTATTGTGTCTTTATGCTAAAACAGCTTCAATAGCATAATCACTAGCATCGCACATATTTCAAATGGTTTCTCCCAGTCAGGTAGAACTATTATAAGTGCAGTGATTAATTTTTTCTTTAATAATTCAAATGTTGTTATGTCTTTTATGCATTCCTCATTAAAATCAAATTTTGTATCCTTTTCTAAAAGTTTGCATAATGGATTAGTTATCTTTGAAAATTTTTTTATGTAATGCCTGTAGAAACCAGCATGTCCTAGAAAACTTCTTACCTCTCTAACTGTAGTAGGAGATAGTAATTTCTCAATAACTTGAATTTTTGTAGGATCTACTTTTATGTCATTTTTCAAAAATTTTATGCTTACGTACAATTCCTCTTGCAATCATAAATTGACGTTTTTCACAATTTAGTACTAGGTTGATTCATTCACATAATTCCAAAACTTTTTCTAGACTAACTAAACATAATTCAAATGAAATCCCAAATATAGAGAAATCTTCCATAAATACTTCCATTCAATGTTCAATCAAATTACTAAAAATTGACATCATACATCCTTGAAATATCGTAAGTGCATTGCATAGTCCAAAAGGTATTCTACGAAGAGCAATGTTCTATAAGGGTTTGTAAATGTTATTTTCTCTTGATCCTCAAGAGCAATTGGAATTTGATCATACCCGGTATATCCATCTTCTGGTATATCCATCTCAAAAATAGTAATATTTGTTTCCAATCAATCTATCCAACATTTGGTCTAGAAAGGGTAAAGGAAATTGACCTTTCCTGGTGGCCATGTTTAATTTTCTATAGTCTATACAAATTCGCCAAGCAGTAACTTGTCTTAATGGAATTAATTAATTTTTCTCATTTACTTCAATGGTCATTCCTCCTTTCTTTAGAACACATTGAATTGGACTTACCCAAGCATTGTCTGAAATAGGATATATAATTCCAGCATCTAACCATTTTAAGATTTCTTTTTTAACAACTTCTTTCATTATTGGGTTAAATCTCTTCTGATCTTCTCTTTTAGGTTTGTATTGTTCATCTAATGAAATTTTGTGCATACAAATGAAATTTTGTGCATACAAATCATACAAATTGAAGGACTAATTCCTTTAATATTTACTAAAGTCCATCCAAAAGCCTTTTTATATCTTTTTAACACTTATACTAATTTTTGTTCTAGAATTTCAGTTAAATCAGAAGATACAATAACAGCCAATGTAGATGAATTTCCTAAAAACATAAATTTTAAATGGGCAGGTAATACTTTCAGTTCAAGTTCAAGTGGTTTAATACTTGAAGGAATAAATTTTTTATTAACATTTTCTAACAAATCTAAAGTTTCAAATTTGTCCTGAATATAATCTAAATTCTCTTCTTTTATTTCATTCTCATAATATTCTTCTTTCCTTAATTTTTATTCAAACACTTCCTTAAATTGCTCATTACTCAGATAATTAGTAACTTCCATTCTAAAAGATTCATTATCTTTTTCTATTGCAGAATATTTCATAGCTTTCACAATATTAAATGTTACTTCTTGATTATTAACTCTCACTATTAATTACCCTTTTTGCACATCTATCACAACTCTCCCTATTGCAAAAAATGGTCTCCCCAAAATAACAGGAATCACTTTATCTTCCTTCATATCTAATACTATAAAGTCTACAGGAAAAATAAATTTATCCACTTTTACTAATACATCTTCTATAACTCCTTTAGGATAAGTTATTGATCGATCAGTTAACTGAAGAGTTATAGTAGTAGGGGAAATCTCTCCTAAATCTAAACATTTAAAAATTGATAGAGGCATAACATTGATACTCGCTCCTAAATAACATAAGGCTTTTCCAAAAAAAAATTCACCAATAGCACAAGGTATAGTAAAACTACGAGGGTTTTTTAACTTTTCAGGAAGCATTTTCTGAATATTAGCGCTACACTCTTCATTGAGTGCAATGGTCTCAATTGGAATCATTTCAGACCTATTAGTCACACCAATGTATTGTGCAAGATCATCAGCAAAATCATTATAACCAGACTTCAACCCCATTTAATTAATCTCATTAAGCCCAATCAAATAGCATTTGTGAAGAGAAAATCCATTGTTGATAATGTCTTATTATCACAGAAGCTATTTTTGGGAGTCGATCATCCTTATAGGGGTGGAAATCTAATTTACAAACTTTATTTGAAAAAGGCTTATGACACCATAAGCTGGGGATTTATCTTAGATATTCTTAAAACTAGAGGCTTTTCCTTTGAATTATGTAATTTCATTTCCAGATGGTTGCAAAGTAATGCTCATTCTATTCTTCTGAATGGTCAATCTCATGGGTACTTCTCAGTAACCAGGGGGGTTCAGTAGGGTGACCCCCTCTCACCCTTTATTTTTATCTTAGCAATGGATTATTTTTCTAGGCTTATTAACAAAACTCTCAAGCATAAATCTTTCTCCATATATCATCACAAGTCCAACTTGGAGATCACTCATCTAATTTATGTTGATGATATTATGTTGTTCTCCAAAGACAATAAAAATGTTGTTAAAAAGGTAAATCAATGTCTATAGTAGTTCCAACAAGCTTCTAGTTGTTCCAACAAGCATTTGGTATGGTCTTCAGCCCCTTTAAATGCAATTTGTTGTTCAATAGAAGAACTAACCCTTTTGTTAAACGGTTGATCATTGATTTTACTGGCTTTTCAGTAGCTTCCCTTCCTTTTAAATATCTTGGGATGCCATTAATCAAGGGCAAAATTAAATTGGTTCGGTTTTGATGAGGTCATTGTAAAAGTTGATTCTCAACTTAATTGTTGGAACAACTCCTTTCTATCCAATGGGGGTAATATTACTCAATTAAAGAGCATTTTAACTTCATTTCCTTCCTATATACTTCAAGTTACAGCTATGAAAATGTATACTCAACTCCATTTGGAAAGATGCTTTAATAGATTTCCTTGGTCGGCCAAAGACATCAACCCAATTGGGCAAGCTGACATAAGGTGACAAAACCTACCATGCCTGGGGAACTAGGATTCAAAGGATTACAACAGCTTCGCAAGTCAACATGTGCAAACTATGGATAAAGCTCAAGTAACAAGATTCTCTTAGGAAAATTTTTTGAAGGGAAAATACTACAGGAACTCACACCCCAATTTGGTCAGCCAAAAACTGGGGGATTCCAGAATCAGGGTGAATATGCTTAAAGTTAGATAGCAAGTTGTACAGCTCTTTCTGTGGGATCTGAGGAATGGTAATATCTACTTCTGGTTGGATAACTGGTGCCCACAAGATTTGCTACATCCTAAACTGCCTGACATTAATCCCAATCTTTTGGTGGCTGAGTGATGGGAGGGAGATAACTGGTATGATGGGATTCTTTACTCTGTTGGACTCTACCTTTGTTGTCTATATCTTAAAGATGAAGTTTAATAGGAGTCAAAAAGATAGATTAATTTTGAACTCCTGTAAAATACAGACCCTTTCCAAAGCTATCTATACTAAACTATTTAATTTGGAGTTTTTTCCCTTGAGTCACACCATATGGAATAAATTTTTGTCCCCTTCTATTTCTTTTTTTTGTTGGAGAATTGTCCACCAAATGCTTCATGTGGATGACTTACTCAAGTTAAAAGGACTGAGAGGCCCGTCTAGGCGCTATTTGTGTCTATTTGTTGAGGAATCTATACATAATCTCTTCTTTGAATGTAGGTTTGCACAAAATGTTTGGAGGGAATTTACCAAAGACTTGGGGTTTAATCTGCTTAGTCTTATTTGGTTTAACTTTGTTTCCTGTTGGGTTACCTGGCATCTTATCCAGTTGGGCCCCATCCTAATCATTGCTGCCTGGTTCATTTGGATGGCTAGGAACCAGCCCAAATTCGATGGTTCATTGCCTTCTACCCTGCAAACTTCTATCAAATGCAAAGCTTTTTGATTTAAAATGATCAAATAAAAGAAATTCTTTGATATATGTTGCATTCAACAGTCCTTTATTCCTCCTAAATTTTCTATTTTAAAGGTGTTTTGGAAGAAGCCAACTTATCCTACTATAAAGGTTAACATAGATGGAAGCTTCTCTACTACTGAGGCTTGAATTGGTGGTGTCTTTAGGGACTCGACTGAGGCCTGTCAGCTCTTTTTCCACTCTCTTATGATTTCTTAAGATGCATTAGAGACTGAAGCTACTGTTATCAGCTGGGCTATCCAAATTGTTGTTCTAAATCACTGGGACTAGTTGGTAATGGAAACAGACTCTTCCCTTGTCCCATAAATTTTAGCTGGTAAAGTGACCCCCCCCCGACATATCATTCAATGGCTCAAGCTCATCTTTTCTCAGAGAAGATCCTCTCAAATCCCATTTTCTTTTATTTTTAGAGAAGGCAATAGGCTTGCTAACTAACTCGCTAGACAGGGTAGCAACTCTGATGGAGCTCTTTTTTCTTTTGTTCCTCTGCATGGAGATCTTTTAAATGCTCCCTATCTTATTATAACCCCCTCTGTTACTTAATAGATTTTATGTTTCTTCTATATATATATATAATATACATACATACATACATACATACATTTTTGCTATTTTAATTTTTGTTATTTATCTTTAATTGTGTAAGTATAGTACAGGATCTTAAGGATTAGTGCCTTAGATTTTGAGTTGGAGCAAACTATAAAAAAAATTAGAAACTAAAAAGAACTTCACAATTTTCAAGATATGGCAAATACTTTACATAATAATTTAGAACATCAAATTGATGATAATGTACAAAAGCCATTAAGAGATTATGCTAACCCTATGACTGATGAAATTCATCGTAGTATACAAACTTTTACCGTAGAATCCAACACATTTGAATTAAAACTATTATCATTCGAATGATACAAACTAACCAGTTTGGGGGAACTCTATTTAAAGATCCTAACTTACATCTTGCAAGTTTGTTTTGAACTTTATACCATATTTCAGTATAATACTGCTCTAACGATGTTGTTAGGCTTAGGCTTTTTCTTTATTCTTTAAGACATAAAGCAAAAAAATGTGGTTGAACTCATTAGGACTGAGATCTATTAAAACTTCCAGTGACCAAGCACAGAAATTCTTGGCTAAGTATTTTCCACCTTCAAAGACAACTAAGCTTAGAAATAATATTAAATATTTTTTTTCAGTTTGACTGGGAATCAATATATGAGGAACTAAGCTTAGAAATAATATTAAATCTTTTTTTTCAGTTTGACTGGGAATCAATATATGAGGCTTGAGAACATTTTAAAGAACTTCTTAGGAAGTTTCCACATCATTCTTTGCTCGATTGGTTAATAATTCAAACATTTTATAATGGGTTAATAGGACCTCTTAGATCTATTATCGATGTTGTTGTTGGTGAATCATTAATGTTAAAACCTTTTGATGAAGCATATTCATTATTTGAAAAGATGGCTACTAATAATCTGCTAATAATTTCTAATGGCCTTCTAAAAGGGAAAATCCTAAAAGAATTGCAAGTTTTCATGATTATGATGATTTTTCTATGTTTTCATCTCAAGTAGCTACAATAACAAGAAAGATAGATCAATTTTGAATGAATTTATCTCAAACACCTCTAGTGATTGAAGAAAATTCATTAAGACAAATGGTTGATTCTAACATTCCTATATTCAAGATTTTAAATGCAATTAACAATAAACCTATAAACCTAATAACCCCTACTAACTATTACAACTAAGGTTGGAAAAATCACCATAACTTTAATTGGAATAATAATCCTGGTGACGTTAACCGGTAATGGGGGAACAATCAAGCAAACTCATTCGAAAATTGGAATAATTGGGGTAGTACTAACTATATACCAACTTATTCTTCAGGATTTAATAGTAACCAACAATTTAAGGAGAAGAAGTTGTCTATAAAAGGAGTATTGTTACATATGGGTAATCAATTACAAAGTCATTGAGCTACAATTAGATATATTGAGAATCAACAGGGAAAAATTGCTAATGCACTTAGCAATAAGCCTCAGGGAATTCTTCATTGTAATACGGAAACTAATCCTAAAACCAAAACAAAGAGCAAGTTAAAATTTTTCAACTAAGAAGTGGAAGAGAAACGGAGATGAGAGTTCAAAAAGAGATTGAAGTTGAGAAAGAGAGAAGAGAAATTGAAAAGTCTAATGAAGATATTTCTCTAGACTTAGAAAAACCTATTTCTCCAATGAAGATTAATTTAGAACAACCACCACCTCCTTTTCCTCAGAGACTTTGACAACAGAAGTTGGATAAAAAATTTTCAAAATTTTTAGAAATATTCAAGAAGTTATTATTAATATATCGTCTGTTGAAGCTCTCGAATAGATGTCGGGCTATGTGAAGTTTATGAAGGATATCCTTAACAAGAAAAGAAAGTTTATAGACAATGAAACCATTGCCCTTAGTGAAGAGTGTGGCGTGAAAATTCAGAATAAATTTCCTTTAAAACTTAAAGATCTTAGTTGCTTTACTATTCCATGTGCAAAAGGAGATAGATTTTACGGGAAAGCTCTACGCAATTTAGGGGATATCATTAACCTTATGCCTCTATCTATTTCTTGAAGGTTAGGCTTACGAGAGATTTATCCCACATCTGTAACTCTTCTATTAGTTGATTGGTTGATCACTTATCCAAAGAGAATTATAGAAAATATATTAGTAAAAGGGGACAAATTTATCTTTCTAGTAGATTTCATTGTGTTAGATATGGAGGAAGATAAAGAAATTCCAATTATTTTGGGGAGACCTTTTCTTGCCACTGGAAGAGCTATGATAGATGTGCAAAAAGGAGAACTAGATATAAGAGTTAGTGATCAAGAAAGTTATATTTAATTTATCAAAATTGATGAAATATTTAGCAAAGGGAATAAATGATGAATGTTTTAGAATGGAACTTATCAATCATTTAAAAAATCATTTCAAGGAAATTATGAAGATAAAATGGAAAAATAAGAACTAGAGTACAAATAAGTATTGAACAGAAAGATAAAATAATTGAATAGATTGAGGATACAACTTATGTTCAGGAAAATTTTAAGTTGTTTGACACTAGTCAAAATGGTAAATCTTTCAGTCCTCCAATTGAAAACCTCATAAACTAGAGATGAAGGTTCTACTTACGCATTTAAAGTATGATTTTCAAGGGAATTCATCTATATTATCTATTATAATATTGGTACACCTAAAATATATAGTGTTTTCAGACACATTTTTATACCTATTTTTGAGATATTACGTTTTAATGGAAATTATTTGTGTGTTTTTCTTTCAGGTACAAGTAAAAAAGATGAAAAATACTAAAAGGAGTGAAAAATAATCAAATTTGGAGCAAAAATGTGAAAATGATGCAAAAGTGTTTTGGTTTTTAAGCGTCAGATCCGACGCTTACGCTCTGGTGAAACAGAGAAGGCCGCGCCTAAGCACCAGATGTCGTGAGCCTAAGCGCCAGAGGCAATTATTCGATAGTTTATTTCATTTCTCCAAACTTTGAAGAAACATTTGAGGCACCTATTGGCTAAATAAGGTGGTTATGCCACTAAAAACAAAAATGTTATTAAAAGACTTGTGAAAGGAGGCATCCTTTAGAAAATACATCAAATTTGTACACATTTTGAAGAGTTACCAAGGCATCTCTTGGAGATTTATAAAAGAAGGAAGTTGAGACTTTTTAATGTGTGCTTGAAAAGGGAGAGTCTTGAGAAGTTCTTGAAGAAGTTCGGGAAGGAACGTTTGGAGAGATTTTCAGGCACCACAAATTTACTTTATCCTTTTTGTTTTAGTATTATTATGAGAGTTAAGAGTGTTGTAAAAGAGAAGAGATTCAAAGGAACTTCAAGAGTTTGGTGGAGGATTTGAGATAACTTTTTATCTTTTGTTTTTAAACTACTTTTGGTTTTAATCGAGACTTCTTGTTAGTTTGACAATGATTTCTACTTTTAAACTAAAGTGTGGTTTTGTTTTTTCCATAGATTCTGAGTAGTTTTCGTTATCTTTCTCCTTAAAATGATAATTAATTAAAGTGTTGGATGGAAGTTGTGGAGAGTATTAGTCTTTAATGTTGGAAGACGTTGTGATGATTTAATTTCCTGCACTTCATTTACTTCTTGATTTGACCTGTCTAGATGTTAGAATTTGTTGTGAGAACATGTAAGAACCAGGATGATATGGTCCCAGTCAACAATTGGAAAGAACCACATGAGGTTATATGAATGAGAATGTAGTTCATATGATTTAGTGCAAATAAATAGGGAAATAATCTTTGAAGGGTGTAGAGTTAGAGGACTTTAAAGTGACAGGTTAAAACCCACAACTTTGTTTTTTGTTTTAGGTTATGAAAGGAAATGTTAGCCCCCAAGTGGAGGGAATCGAGGGAACTCTAGAGTGAGAGCTAGTATCTTCCCTGCCTTCAAACTTTAAATTAGCCAATGTTCTTTATAGCATCTCTAGTAAGGGTAAAGAATAATATTGCTCCTATTTGGCACAACAAAATTTACATACTTCCACAACAGAAATCCTATACTTATTACTGCTCGTGATAAGGAGAAAGATATTTTCATATTAAGTGTTTTTCTTTTACATAAACTCAAGTTATCTTTAGAAGTTGTTACTGTTTTGTCAAAATCTTAAAATAACCAAAAAGTTTTAAATTTTAATTACTATAGAAATATCTATAGTTTAAGTAATTATTTTTTTGAAATAGAAAGTTTGTTGATCAATTGTGCATATTGTAAATTTCCCTATGGGTTCGATATTCAGGTCTTAATCAAAAAGTCTTATATTACTTGATAACGATACATATACTTGGGTAGTATCCCAATAAATATATAAATTAAAAACTAAATTTTTATTTTTTCTAGGATTAAGTTTTTGGTTATGTTGCAAAATAAGGAAACATAAGTGAAAAATATCATCAAAGACATTGTTATACTGTGCACATAAACAGTAATTTGGGATCAAATATCCTCAAACTTAACTGAAGATCAAGAACAAAAATTAATGGAAACTTTAAAAAATTATAAGAAAACTTTTGGATGAACGATAGCTAATATTAAAGGTATTATTCCTTACATTTGTATGCACTGAATATTAATGGAAGAGAATCATATGCTGAAGGCCAGTACTCAAAGATGGCTGAACCCAATAATCAAAGTTGTAAAGAAAGAAACTATAAAGTGGTTAGATGTTGTAATTATTTATCCTATCTCGGGCAGTGCTTTGGTTAGTTAGATCCACTTTGCTCCTAAGAAAGGGGGAGTGACTGTATCTGTTAATGAAAGGAATGAATTAATTTAAACTTGATAAGTCACTGGGTGGTGAATCTACATTGATTATAGAAAATTAAATCTCACCACAAGGAAAGATCACTTTATTTTACCTTTTCTAGATCAAATGTCGGACAAGCTAGGGGGGCACATATATTTCTAATTCTTATATGGATATACAGATTATCACCAAATTCTTTAAACTCTTGAGGATCAAGAAAAAATCACATTCACTAGTCCTTATGGGACTTTATTCTTTTGTACGAATGTCCTTTGGATTATGCAATGTACTTGCAACTTTTCAAAGGTGCAAGATGTCCACTTTTTGTTACTTAATTGAGAAAGGAATTGAAGTTTTTATAGATGACTTTTCATTGTTTGGTACATGATGTGAGTCATGTTTAAATCATTTAGAAAATGTACTAAAATGCTGTGAAGAAACAAATTTAGTTCTTAATTGGGAGAAATGCCAATTTATGATTGCATGAGGAATTTTACTTGGACATAAAATTTTAGAAAATGGTATGGAAGTAGATCCAGCAAAAATTCAAGTTATTGCTAAACTATCTCCTCGTACTACAGTGAGAGTTATGAGTTTTTTTAGGACATTTTGGTTTCTACAGGTAATACATTAGAGAATTTTCAAAAATCACTAAGCCTTTGTGCCAACTTTTAGAAAAATATGCTTTATTTGATTTTAATCAAGAGTGTCTAAATGCTTTTGAATTGTTAAAATAAAAATTAATCATTGCTCTTATTATTATTTCACTTGATTAGGAGAAACCATTTGAGTTGATGTGTGATACGAGTGATTATGTTATTGGGGCTATTTTAGGACAAAATATGATAAAATTTTCAAAGTAATATACTATATTAGTAAGGCTCTTAATGAAGCTCAAATTAATTATACTACTACTAAAAAGAGTTATTAGCAATAGTATATGCCTTTGATAAATTTAGATCTTACCTTAATGGAACTAATTGTATTGTGCATACAGATCACTCTACTATTAAATATCTGATGCTAAAGAAGGATGCAAAAGCAAGGTTAATCAAATGGGTCCTTCTGATGCAATAATTTGATTTTGAAGTAGTAGATAAAAATGGAACTGATAATCAAATAGCTAATCAATTTTCTAGACTTGAACAGGAAATTTTAGTTAATCTAGAAAATGAAATCAATGAACATTTTCCTTATAAAAAATTATATAATTTAACTAAATGATGTGTTATGTGGTATGCTGATATATTTAATTTCATAGTTAGTAATATTATACCCTATGATTTGACATACCCAAAACAAAATAAATTTATGTTTGATGCAAGATCATACTTCTGGGATGACCCATATTTACATAAATAATTTAAAAACCAAATTATTCGGAGATGTATACTAATCCCTGGATACTGCTAATATGCATCAAGTAATATAGCTTATATTGCAAAGTACAAAAATAATTCAGATTATATTTCACTTATATTTCCTTACTTTGCAACAAAACCAAAAACTTGATCCTAAAGAAAAATAAGAATTTAACTTTTAATTTATATATATATATTAGGAATTAGTATACTAAGCAAGTATACGTATCGTTATCAAGTAATATAGGACTTTTTCATTAAGACCTGAATATCGAACCCACAGGGAGAATAAGCAATATGCATTATTGAACAGCAAACTTTCTATTTTTAATAAAAAATTAATTATCTAAACTAAAGATGATTTTTGTAATAATGAAAATTTAAATATTTTTGGCATTTTCAATATTTTGATAGAACAATAACAATTTAAAAAGATAAATAAAGTTTTTGTAGAAGAAAAGCACTAAATATGAAAATATCTTTCTTCTTGTTATGAATCAGTAATAAGTATAGGAATTTTGTTGTGGAAGTATGCAAATTGTGTTGTGTCAAATAGGAGCAATAATATTCTTTACTCTTACTAGAGATGCTATAAAGAACATTAGTTAATTTAAAGTTTGAATAGTTCTGAAGACCGGGTAGGCAGGGAAGATACTAGCTCTCACTCTAGAGTTCCCTTGATTCCCTCCACCTAGGGCTAGCATTCTCGTTTCAGAACCTAAAACAATAAACCAAGTTGGGGCTTTAACCTGTCACTTTAAAGTCCTCTAACTCTACATCCTTCAATGAATATGTTCCTATTTATTTGCACTCCAATTATTTACTGAGACAATACCAGCCGGGTTCTTACATGTTCTCACAACAAATTTTAACATTTGGATTGGCCAAATCCAAAAGTAAACGAAGTGCATGGATTTAAATCATCACAACTTCTTCCATCATTGAAGAGCAATACTTTCCACAACTTTCGTCCAAAACTTAATTTCTTATCATTTTAAGAAGAAAGATAAGGAAAACTACTCAGAATCCATGGAGAAAACAAAACCACACTTTAGTTTAAAAGAAGAAATTATTTTCAAACCAACAACAAGTCTCAATTAAAACTAAAAGTAGTCTCAAAACAGAAACATAAAAACTTATCTCAAGTCCTCCACCAAATTCTTGAAGCCAATACTTTGAGGACCTCTTTCAAAGTCCCACTCTTCTTTCTCTTATGATTTTTCAAAAGGTGTCTTGGTTTCTCCTCAAAATATGTCTAGATTCGATGGATTTCCCTAAGAGATGCATCCTTTCATGATAATTATCCATGGTGGTTATAACTACCTATTAAGCCAATGGGTGCCTCAAAAACCTCTTCAAAATTTGCAGAAACCAAATTTACTCATCCAGTAACTGCCATTGGCGCTTAAGTATGGAGCCTCTGGCGCTTAGGTGTGGCCTTCTTTATTTAACCAGCACTTAAGTGTCGGATCTGGCGCTTAGGCTTTTTGGTCCTTTCTACTCCTTTAAGCATTTTTCACCTTTTTGCTCCAAATTTGATCCTTTTTTACTCCTTACCGGCGCTTAAGCGCCAGATCTGGTGCTTAGACGCCAAAACTTTTTTGCACATTTTTCACATTTTTGCTTCACATTTGATCCTTTTCACTCCTTTAAGCATTTTCACTCCATTTACCTGTATCTGCAAGAAAGACACAAAATTATCTTCCATTAAAGCATAATATCTCAAAAATAGGTATAAAACTGTGTCTAAAAAGACTATATATTTTAGGTGTATCAAAATCCCTCAAACTTAAAATGTTACTTGTCCTCAAGTGACACTTCAATCTTTAAAAACTAAATATGTATGATATGTATATGAGTTTCTTTAGGAGTTACTAAAATTTTGATTTAGAAATATAG
>NW_018250976.1:35913-91046 GCF_001263595.1 Phalaenopsis equestris
ATAGGAGTAAAATTAATTTTGATCAAATTTTCTAATATTTTCATCTCAATTCAACATGTTGAGATTCAATAGACTTCTAAATAGTGGGTATAAACATAAAATAAAACTAACAAGCTAACTTGACTTCACAATCTCTAGTTTAAAACAAACTCACAAATATGACAAAAGAAAAATATAGGGCAGCAGTTTATGAAATTCAATATTTAAGACTTAAGTTAGCAAGATTTTCATCTTTTCAAAAGACATAGAATTAAGTTATGTTCTAAACTAACTAAATCACAAAACTCATAACAGTTACCACCCTAGAATTCTAAAACAAACTACTAACTAATACAAACATCACAATACTATTAAAAATAAAAGTCCAAAACACAATACATAATTCAAATCAACACATAGATGCAAATGTAGCAAGCCCATACCACATAGCTCATATTGTAATACAATCATAAAATTAATCTCTCAGCTCTACTCTTCATCTTCTGAATCACTGCTACCCCAAACTTTTGCAGGCTCATAATCAGAGTATCTAGGATATGGAGGAAATTGCACTCCTTGGTTACCCCTAATGAGGCTAGGCTCTCCATAGATGAGTGAAATTTCTCTTCATAATCACTTTTTCTCCTATTATACCTATCAGTATGCAAAATTCTTAAAATTTTGTATCCTATCACCTATAAAATTAATATTATCCATCATTGTCGGCAGTATTTTAGTTTGGGGAGTTGCCCGTAAGAAGCTGTCGGTCACTGGAATCGAAATCCCGTTGCCCGCTTCGCGAGGACATTTTCCCGCTTCGAGAGGACATTTTAATGTTCAAAAAAATGTGAAATAAAACTAACCCCATATTTTTCATAGTTTAAATTAAAGAGCGATGTACCTCAAATCATGTATCTATCCCGAAGGATAAACATAAGACTTGAGCATGAGACTTGATCAAATAAACTAAGGGCCCGTTTGGGGAAGCTTATAAGTGTGGCGGCATTTTGAAAACGTCGCCTTCGTGTTTGTTTCTCGTGGTGGAGCCGTGCATCTACAAACCTTATTTTAAATTTTGTATTACACGTGGATCGCGGGTCTATCCCCACGATCCGCGTTTACACTCTTAGGTTTACTCTGCTGCCCCTCTTCTTTTGGGTTCTGTTCATTTTTTTCATTCGAAGGCTTTGCCGCCCCTCTTCTTTCTCCTTCAGCGTCGCTTCACAACTTCGTCGCTCCGCAAGTATATCTCATCCTTGTGCTCCCCCCTCCGCCGCCTCTCCTTCCGCCTCCCTTTTTCATCATTTCTGCGCTCCTCCTTGTTTCTCTTCCTTGCGCTCCTCCCTCCTCTCTTCCCTCCCCTCCCCTTATATCGATGAATATCGAGCTGATCCTACACTGATTATAAACTCATTGCAAGGGGAAGGATGTTTTATACAAACTTGAACTCTTCTATACATCTTTCGTTTAGAATTGCTTAGTTGAAACTTTACATTTTAGTCTTTTTTATTATCTTGCATTTGTATTCTGCATTTGTTTAGCGTACTTAGCATTCCTTTTAAATTATGTAGGATTAGTTAATACACAAAAACTTTTTATTATTTCCTAAATAAGTTAACTGTAGTTTAATGAGGATTTTACTAAAGTCAACCTATAAGGGTTTTGCCTATCCTTGTGGGATCGATACTTAGGACTCCATTAGTGCCTTATATTACTTGAAACGATGTGTATACTTGCATAGTACCCCTAGTGTATGAACCATTCTATCAACTTAACATAATATTTAATTTTTCACACTAACCACTTAATATAAATTCAGTCAAGATTTTGCTCATCTATAAAGATTTTGCTCATCTTTAAGGACTTAAATAATTGTGTAATTGTGGGTCGGGTCAGTCAAGATTTTGCTCATCTTTCAGGACTTAAATAATTGTGTAATTGTGGGTCGGGTCACTATCACACTAGGTTTATCTCACATAAGCACTCCATGATTCATTTTAAATTTTCCTACATATTTTTCATCTTATTTTCTCATTTTACAATCCTCCTCTTCTTTGAATTATTTTGATGGTTCAAGTGTGAGGGTTCTTAGGGAATCCTAAAATGATGATTAGATAGGTCGGTGACTCTGAGTTAAAAAGAATCAAAAATATTAATCAACATTACTCTCTTGTTCGGACACTTACGAGATATTTGACCTTTGTTTTAACATTTAAAACACTTATCGTCAAAAGTTTTATAATTATTAAGCTAGAATTTACTTTGTTTCCATGTAGCAACTTATTTTACTTCTTTAGATGGCTCAGTCCTTAGCATGTATGATCGAAATTAATCCTATTTGGTTTCCCTATATTTGGAGCACTTATGTTTGACCACTTTCTAGCCATATTTATTTGCCTCATTTGTTTCACAACTTTGATGGTTGTCTAATGATTCTACACAATGTTCCATCTTAACTTGATCACAAATTTTTCGAATCAATCCTTGCAATAACCTTGTCATTACTACCTCATGATCCTCCTCCACATTAGCATGGATCATAGCAATCTCCATATTCTTATGATACTCATCCGCACTCCTACTACCTTTCGTGAGGTGTTGGACTTTGTTGCACAATACTCAATAGTAGTAGTTTGGGATGAACTACCTGTGCTTGATATTTATCATTCTCTTCCATCTCTCCATGGACATCCTCCATTTATCCTTCTTTCTTTCAACAAATGATCACACCAAATAATAGCATAATTAGTAAATTCAATTGCAATAAGTTTAACATTCTTTTTAATTTGAAGTAATTGTCACAATCAAAGAACAACTCCATCTAGTTATCACATTCTAAATAAGCCTCAGGTTCACCCTTTCCTTGGAATGATGGAATCTTAACCTTGATGCTTCCCACATCATCATCCTTTCTCTTTTTACCCACTCTAGGCTCTCAATTCCCATACTACACTCAAACATCCCACGATTTCTATTTGGTTCTTTAAACTCCTATAACCCTTCATCATCCTCTACATTTCCATAAAATTTACCTAGTTGTACATAGCTAGGTTGCCTAATGGGATTATTTCACCACTGCCCTCTAGGTTTTCCCTCTTCCAACCTATCTATCCTCTCATGCAATGGCTCCAACTCAAACCTCATCATCCACCTCATCTCCCCCATCAATGCTTGTAATAGTAGGTTCAGATTGGCTCATTCTGAAACTCCTCAATTGAATTTTTTTCTTGGTTAAGCTTCATGCTTAAGATCTACAAATAGGGTTACGAAACTCACAAGCACTCCCTCATGTGTTTCACTCAAGAATGATTTCACTCACACTCATGTAATCACTCAATTTGTTTCTTCTTAGATTTTTAATTATACTTAATAAAGTAATAAGAATCAAGCAGCAAATTAAGTTTATAATTTAAAAATAAATCATAAGATTCAATAAGCAATCCTCAGGAAATTGATTCAAGCGCCAATAATATCAAACAATGGTTAAAAAATGAAGAATACTAGACCATGAACGAGAGTAGAATGAAAAACCATCCATAAAATAATTTTTTTCTCAAAAATTTGTCTTAATAGAGTAAGATGTATTCAACGATTATGGTAGCCTAAATTGTTAAAAAAAATAATAATAAAATTGAAGATGGGTCTCTAGACTCTTCTTTTCTTTCCCTTTTTTTTTTGGTAGGGGGAAGTTTTCTTTCCTTTTCTTTTTTAGAGATGTGTTGTTATGCCAATATTCAAAAATAAACTACAATATTGAACTAGTACAAAAAATAGAAAAAAATGAAACCATAAAGAAATGAAGAAAATATTGAAACAAGATGAGACCATGTAAACATAATAAAAATGTAATTATGATTTTCTTATACTCTAATACTTTAGTGTATTAAAAAATTATGAATTAAAAGAAAAGTTATAGTTGCCTTAAAGCTAAAGCTATTATACTAAATGGCTTTAAACCCACTGATAAGGCAACGAAACCCAACACTAGATCTGAAATTGAACACCAAGTTCTACAAGACACAAGTTTATTAAGGCTTGGCCCAGTACCTAGTGAGATAAGAACTACAAACCATTAATAGAATAACATCATACCTAAGATCTCAAGAAAACTCAAGAATTCAAGTTGATAAGTTTGTTGTTAGAATGCTACAAAAAGTAACTTGATAAGCTCAAAATTCTTTTTAAGAAATCCAAAAAACACAAGAAACCCCTCATTTTCATGAATGTTATGAATTTTCATTAAGCTCCTAAATAAATCAAAGGTTTTATAATAGATAGAAATCAAATTTTAGCATTTAGAAGGTCGCAACACATGCTAACTTGTAAATCCTTAATTGGTATTAATTATACATCAAATTAACCCCAAAATTTAAAATTTTCAAAAAGAACAAAAAAAACTATAAGAAAAGAAAATTATTCAAAATTTATTTCATGCTTAAACAAAATTGAATATTACAACTAAAAAATATGAAATAACATAACAAATACAGTAGAACATTGATAACAATGCAATTCCTTAATGATATGGGGGTCACTTAACACTCCTAAATAGGCACTTATGAATCTGATGGGTTGGACTTCAAGATCACTAAAAAATTTGTTCTACTCAAGAAAATCATTCTACATCCTTAACCATGTTGACTAGGCACTCTTAGGTTTTTGTTGGACTATTGTAGGGCTTCCATGTGTAAGTCACATCGCTAAATTATTAAGCTAACTGATTAAAGCTTCTTTAAAATATTTGGTTGTAGATCTTGTGATTGGTCCACCTTAAAGAGATAAAGGATCGTGTGAATGCCCATAATGCTTTTGTGTAGCTCCATTTGCATCATTATCTTTCTTAATGTCAAAAGGAGCTCATCTATATGTTGGACATCAAAAGTTAAACTAATATTAAAAGTGTGACTTAGGTCTTCTCTTATGGTTACATAATTTAAGCTTATAAGTGTTTTCAAGCTTATTTCAATTGGTACTTCCATATTAGCTATCTCCTTTTGATGTTTATTTATAACTTTAAGGTAACAGGTCCTTGATTGATGTAATACCCACTAAGTAATGATTATTTCCTCTTGTCTATCAACATTAAGGAATTTGATTGGTGCAACTCTCATTTTTAGTATCCATATTACTATGGTCTACTTTATTTTATTTTTTTTATCATAGTGGCTTGAGGCTTGATTGATAAGTATCTTCTTCGGGTCCACCTAAAATGACATTTGTAACACTTATAATATGAAAAAAAAACTAACTTATATAGGTTTGTTTCTACTTACTCTTTTCATTTCTTCTCTCAACCTCTTATTATTATTTATTATTATGAGTTCTTTTAACTTTCTTTTGCAAACAAGCTTTTTTATCATATTGCAAAAGCGATGAAGTTTTTAAGTGTCATGCTATTGATCATTATGGAACACATAGTATTTAGTCATGCCCTTCAAGTGAGGTACTACCTTCATAGAGTTTGATCATTAAAAACGCTCCTTATTCTAGGTAGCCTCAAGAAATTCAACGATTCACACTTGTATTGAGGTGATTTTGAGATAGTGTATTAGTGGTGATAGTGTCATGATTGTTGCATAATGATTGCCTCTTCCATTAGTTAGTACTTGCCCCATATGCTGATGAATTCATAGGGGTTGGTAAAGTGGCTAGATGGGTTATAGATGAGCCATGTGTAATTTCAACAACTTGAGAAAGGTTAATTTTTTGAGGGGGTTATCTCAACATTTTTTTTCTTTATATTGCATTTAATAATTTTTTAGCTAATGATCTAACCTCGTTATTAGATTTCTTAACATTTATGTGGCCATTGTCTTGTTCAAGAAACTTAGGTAATGAACCCAATCTTTGCATGAAATGAAAATATTTGAATGGTCCTTCTTGGATTTCATAGGTTACAATGGCTTAAGTAATATAAAGTTCATGATTTTTAATCTCTAGTATTTCTTTTTGAAATTTAATTATTAAACTCATAGGGATTTGGTGGGCTCCTAACTCATTCTCAAAAATGCTTTTGAGCTTTCTATGGTCATTAGATATTGACAAATTGAGTGAATGAGCATCCTCCTAAACTCTATAAAAAGAAAAATATAGTTTCAAGGGAAAAGAAAAAAAATTGTCTAAGAGATGATTCTTTTAAAGTTATGAAAATAGTTGACACGTCAATGCATCATTAATGTCTAAAATGATACCATCAACTCAAAGTATGCAATATGGCTAGTCGTCTTCTGTTGACCTTTATATGAGTTTAGATAAGGTATCATGAACCTGAGATAGTCTTACTCCTAATGATTTCTTTGATGTTATTAGAACTTTTTACTTACGTGTTAAATTACATGGGCTCAAGGGTAGACTTTTTCTTTTCTTTTCTTTTTTCTTCTTTTTATTTTTTGGACTCAATATAATAGGTTTCCTTTACATATGATAGCATTCTTCTTAGAGAATTTCCTTGCAAGGTAACAAAGTCAATTGGCTCATTCAAATGATGTATTTATGGTGTCACTTAATATTATATTAAAGAAATCCAAGATTAATCTTCCTAGTATAATACCTATCTTTCCATCAATCTTCTTTTCAATTTATTCAGTTAGCTTGTATTTAAAACAATTTGTTCATCATTTATTATAGATTTTTCTCTTAGTATTGTTTCTTTGTTTGTATTTATGCTAAGTCCGTCAATAGATCTATAATGCCCTTTTTAGATCTAGGCATTTGTATACTCTCATCATTCCTAAGCTATTAGTACTCCAAAAGAATATCTTACTAATTCAAAAGAATCGAGAAACACCCTAAAAAATTAAAGTGGAAGAAAAATCCACTAATCCATATCTTGAGATATTAGAAATACATAGTAGAGAGAAAGAGTATAAAATAGTCCAAACCTTTGGCTCTTTCTTATAGGTTATGTTTTGAGCAATTCAAAAAAAAATTATAATAATGAGCAATACCTAAAGGAGACTAACATATATAAATACTAGTTCACTTATTACAATCTTGGGTTAACCCCCAGATTTGTTAAAGAAGCTATTTTTTCTCAACATATCTTAATAAATCGATGATTATAGTCCGCCGTTTTGACATGGTTGGCTTATGAAGGTTTGCTTGGATTAATATGAAATTATTTTGGAGATAGAAAGGAAGTTACCGTGGGTTTAGTATATGAGTTTACATTTTCATTAGTGGGTAGAATCTTTGAGTTCGACTAGTCTAACTCATGTTTTAGGCCGAAATGGTAATGTTCCTCCATCAAACTCAATGATTGAGTCCATACTAAGTCCAATTAGGTGACTTGGTGCTAAGCATTGTTCGAAAAATTTAAATTCCATTGTCACATAAGCAAAACTTCATACAAGTCCAATAAGGGATGCCAACATGCAATCACGAAGCAATATATATATATATATATATATAGAATTGTTTGTTTTTCTGTTAATGACAGAATGATATCAACGTGTTAGCTTTTGCAGGGAGTTTTGAGAAATGGAACGAGCTTGGAGAGTTTGTCAAGGAAAGAGTAAGATTGCTATTGCAATAATATACAATTACACCAGCTTGTAGCTACTTGTCAGTTTAAACGACGCATTTCATCATCAAGAAACTACAGCCAAAAAGGACATCCTCAAAAAGAGGTGCATTTAAAACAAAACAGAACAAGTTCATGTCGCTTACAAAAAAGGAGAAATAAATAAGTTTACAGACTGCAAAATCTAACATGTAATCATCATATAATGGACTGGTTGCATCCAAAATGGTTACCGTCTTTCTTCCAAGGCCATAACCCATTAAATCACGCTTGGCTTTTTTTTCCATTGTCCTCCTCATGCTCTGGCCCTCTTGTTACTGCATGCAGGGCATTTATACTGTTTGATGTGCTCAGCCCTGGCAGGAGTTATCTTGACACACTTTCCATGGAACCATCGCTCACAAACATCGCAGCAAATCCAGAACTCATCATTGACATAGTTGTCACCACAAGCACCACACAACGTGTTTCCATGCTCATCTTCATCTTCTTCCAGCTCCTCTTCTCCGCTTTCATCAAAATCTTTCTGAGGTGGAGCTTTTGAGTTCTTTGTCTGGTGCTGGGCCAGCGAGTGAAATTATATGAAGATTGAAGTTATTCATCAGATATGAGCAGAGCATTTACAATTTATGAATTGCCATCTAGAAAAACTGAAATATACCTTTGCAAATGGCTTGTTGCTCTTGCTGCTGCTGTTGGGGGTTTTCTCTTGAGAAAGCTTTTTTGCAGTTCCAGTCACAACCTCATAAATTGTTGGAAGATTGTTAATCATGGTGAAGAGCCTTTTCCTGCAACAGCAAGTAAATCGGGAATGGTCCCTCTATCCAAACTTCAAGATTTGAAAAAAAAAAAATCCTGTTTCATCTCTACTTTTCCCCTGAAAATGTCATGAATCCACTATAAACCCATTGATAGCCATGGCATGTTCTTTTTTTACTTACAATTTGCTTTCAGAATGTACACCATGAGCATCATTATTGCCATCAGCGACCATACAAATGCAGGAATAAAAACAATTTATTAAATAAAAAAGAGATGAAATTTCCATAACAACAAGTTGACAAGTCCAGCTTCATTGTTCATGATAAGGAAATTTGTTCAAACCAAGTATAAAATGCTCAATATTTAAATGTGATGAAATTGAAATTACAAATCCAACTCTAATTGGAAAAAAAAAATAATAGTTTGTCGGTCAATATTGCTACAAGATCAAATGATGAACTACGTGTCAAAATATTGGGATCTATCACATCTATAAAAATATCAACAATCATTTGTATCGATCGAAAATATAAAAATGTGAATATAAACGAGGATATAACAAATTTAATATATATATATATATATATATATATTCAAATTCTAAAGGCTGTGTAGGCAAAATAGAAGTATTCGAGAAGTAATTTTCATAAGAGTGTCGAATCGTGCTGCGGTTTCCTTATCCTTGAATAGAAAGACAGCTGTAGATCTTCCTGTCCAGTTCTCCCTGATGCCCGCCGGTTGCAGCTGGTAAGTTCCCTGGAAAGCAGGACAGATGCAGTATTGAAGGTGACAGTAGCTACCCGGGCTGGCAGCAAACTTCCCTATATAGCAGGAAAGCTGCTGTAAATGAATGACGCAGAATCTAGGGACCTTTTATGGATGAGCATGACAGTGCATGAATTGATGGATTGTAGTATGCAGTTTCAGCATATAATTGGAGGAAACAAGAATTAGTCTATCTGATCATTACTCCATGTGATTCCATCAAATAAATTTAGTAATTTTGAAACTGATGTAATGCCTTTCTTTCCTTTCTTTATAGAATATATTTATTTATTTCCAGTTTTTCCCATTTAAACCTCTATATATTGAACAAGGTTTCGTCCAATGAAGAACATATAATATTTCACCATCCCTTTCTCCAATGTTTTTATTTCCCCTCCTACTAGTACGTATTTATTTCTTTCCAGTTTTTCCCATTTAAACATTTATATATTGGACAAGGTTTCGTCCAAGAAAGAACATACTCTATTCCACCATCCTTTCTCCATGCTTCTCTTCTTTCTTTCATCGTTAGTGCAAAGTTTTATCTAAGCTATGGCTGACAGTTTCAAGAGGAACCCCGTGGGGTCTAGTAAAGTAGAGACTGCCAATTACCAATTCACACCATCATTCCAGGAGTACTCACCTATTCAAATCATGCCTTCAAACTGAATGGGGAAAACTTCTTCAAATGGTATCGCTCAATTTAAATGGTGATCCAAGGAAGAGGAAAGATTGGACATCTAAATGATAACATTCATCAATCTAAAATGGCCGAACCTTTCCCACATGGGATTCCGACCATACTTTTAGTGTCATCAATTGTAATAAAGAACACGTTGAACCCTGATACTTGGCCAACAACGCCACATAAACAATTTTTGTGAAAATCAACATGAAGCATTGTAGTTTTGAAAATTCTACTCAAGTAAAAAGAACAAGTTCATGGCCTTAAACAAAAAGGCATTTCATCAAATACTTCTCTAAACAATATTTAGCACGAACTAGATACCTTCAAGCAAATGATTGGTGCAAGAAGCGTAAACTTGTGGAAAAAAAATGAGAATGTATAAATTTCATGCCAGACTAAATAAAAATGAAGATGAAGTTTGTGAAACAATACTCGAGATTCATCCATTTCCAAAAATTCTAGTGAAGTGTTAAAGTATTGAGGGAAGACAATAGATGAAAAATAATGCATTAAAAGGCACTAAGCTGATAAGAAAACTCTCATAACTGAAGAATTCACTAAAAACGTGGAAGGAGAGATAATAACTGGAGCAATGATTGTAATAACACAAATCAAAACTCAGAAAATTGTTGGAAACTTCATGGCAGACTAACAAATGGGACCAATCCTAAAAATCACACAAAGACACTCATGCTTATCAAATTAAAAATGAGAGAGAAAAGATGAAGAACTGTGAAAACTTGGTAAAATTTCCTCAAACAAAGACAATTAGACCTTTCATAAAATGTACTTTCTGAAAAAACCTGCTGTCTCCTTTCTTTTGGCCCAGAAAAGGTTATTTTCATCAAGCTATTACCGGTACTAAGGGAGAACAAGAATCTTGCACATGACAGATTATACTTACTTGAAAACCTTAAATCCTCAAACTCAACAACATTATTGACGGATCTTTACCCCCTATTTATAGAAATAACTATAAGAATTAACTGAGTTTTGTTTAAATTATGTTTTACATGTTCCGAATATAATCTTGAAATCTCTAGTATCTAAGTAATGCAACAAAAGTTAGAAACTTTAACATTCATGTTCTCATTAAAATTTTATGAATTTCTCAAAAAAATCACATGTAAGAAGTTTGGCAGTGCAACCATGGTTAAGTAAGGTTTCAAAGATAGTAATCATACCGATCCTATGAACTTACAGCTTTCTTCTCTCGCAGCAAGAAAAAGAACAAATTATGTTATGGTATTATAGATTTGTTCAAAATGGTTTTATGTACCTAACATACTTATTTCCTTATTAATTTAGTAATAAGAATATCTTACAATGTAAAATATATTAACTTGTCCAACACCAAAGAGCTAGCTTTAAAACTATCACATAAAGCCATCAAGACATTTTTTAGACATGGTAACACGGCCTATTGAGATCAAACAATCTTTCGAAGGGTGGCTTAACATTTTTATTATAGTGTGTTGGTTATATATTTGTTGGGAAAAAAAACTGATATATAACCAACCTTTTGAAAACTTTCATGATATGGCTAAAAGTCAATTCTCCGTTCAAATCAAAATACTTCACTCTAATAGAGGGAGTATTCAGCATTTATGAAAATTAACAAAATCAAAATGGAATTATCCATCACAATTCATTCTCAAAAATACCTCAATAAATGATATAACCAAATAAGAAATTAAGCATCACTTAAAGATAACCAAATATATTATGTTCACCACTAATACCCTTAAATATTATTGGGTTGATGCCATCCTCACAACTAGCAAACTTATGTTTCAATTACCAACTAATTGCGCTTCAATTCAAAAGCCTAATCAATTTGTTTTCCAAATGCTTTTCAAATAATCATATGATTTCAAATCGTCCTATTAAGATCTTTGAGTGCATTGCTTGTATCCACAATCACAAGCTTTATAGGAATAAATTGGATACCAAACCTTTCAGATGTATTTTATGGAGTATGGAGCAAATTAGAAAGGAATATAAAATTTTTCCCTGAAAAAAGATATATCCATGTATGACACATTTGAATGCAAAGCCTTGTCCTACAAAATTCCCATCAAGAACATAAGAAGAAATTTTAATATGCCTCTATACCATTAACACCACTGAGTGCATAAACCTACTTAGGCCCAAGAACAATGAGATTATCAAAACACATATTGCAGATAATCACTTGATCCAAACCCCCTTTGAACTTGTTGTTTAGAAGTGAAACTACTCTACCTTCAAAAAGCTTGGGATGAATCCTACTTGGACTCAATAAATTCACAAACTGTGCTTTCATGTGAATTACAAAGGAATTACCCATTTATTGTACAAAAGAGGCCCGTACCTACACTCTGCTTTTCTTCTTTCTTTCATCGTTAGAGCAAAGTTTTGTCTAAGATATGGCTGACAGTTTCAAGAGGACCCAGTGGGGTCTAGTAAAGTAGAGACTATAGGTTCAACCAACTTACCAATTCACACCATCATTCCAGGAGTACTCACCTGCTCAAATCATGCCTTCAAACTGAATGGGGAAAACTTCTTCAAATGGTATCGCTCAATTTAAATGGTGATCCAAGGAAGAGGAAAGATTGGACATCTAAATGATAACATTCATCAATCTAAAATGGCCGAACCTTTCCCACATTGGATTCCGAACATACGTTGGTAATGTCATTAATTGCAATAAAGAATACGTTGAATCCTGATACTTGGCGTACAACGCCACATAAACAATTTTTCGTGAAAATCAACATGAAGCATTCTAGTTTTGAAAATTCTACTCAAGTAACAAGATCAATTTCATGGCCCTTAAACAGTAAAGCATTTCATCAAATACTTCACTAATTAAAATTTAGCACGAACTAGATACCTTAAAGCAAATGATTGGTATAAGAAGCGTGTAAGAAAATACATCAAACTTGTGGAAAAAAAATGAGGATGTATAGTTTTCATGCCGGACTCAACAAAAATGAAGATGAAGTTTGTGGAACAATCCTAGAGATTCATCCATTTCCAAAAATTCAAGTGAAGTGTTAAAGTGTTGAGGGAAGACAATAGATGAAACATAATGCATTAAGGGGCACTAAGCTGCAAAGAAAACTCTCATAATTGAAGAATTCAATAAAAACGTGGAAGGAGAGATAATAACTGGAGCAATGTTTGTAATAACACAAATCAAAACTCAGAAAATTGTTGGAAACTTCATGGCAGACTAACAAATGGGACCAATCCTAAAAATCACACAAAGACACTCATGCTTATCAAATTAAAAATGAGAGAAAAGATGAAGAACTGTAAAAACTTGGCAATATTTCCTCGAACAAAGACAATTAGACCTTCCATTAAATGTACTTTCTAAGAAAACCTGTTGTCTCCTCTCTTTTGGCCCAGAAAAGGTAATTTTCATCAAGCTATTACCGATACTAAGGGTGCCCACGTTTCAAGTACTCCAAAATCGTGTTTTTTCCATCCTTCGTTTGAGTTGGCGGATATCAAAAAACTTGATCAGAATAATGGGAAGTTTGTCATCTTTTTTACAGAACTTGAAGGTAATCAACTTGCTTCCTCCTGTCGTCTGAATTTGGTCAAAAATTTTCTTTATGACCCATCTCAAAATGGAGCTTATTCGTAAGAAATTTGACCTTATGCATCTTGTTGAGAAGTAAAAATTGGACTTCTAGATGGATAGCACATTCTTATTTAACTTAATAACGAAGAGGATTACACGATTATTTGCTATAAGAGTAATCTGGATTGATAACAGAGCAATGAAGATTTTGAAATGGTCTATGGATTTTGACCCACGACGAATCATTCCGGTTTGGATTCACATCCCTGGACTGAAATTTCATTATTTTACTCAAAAATTGTCTCAGCTTATGGTAAGCCGCTCAAAACGAACATTCCTACTTTTAACATTTTCCTTCCATCTGAAGCCAAAATACTCGTTGAAAGGGACATCACTTCAATCGCTTCTGAAGAAATTTGGTTAGCACACAGCACCATGGATATTGGCAAAAGGTTGTGATTGAGCATTTCCCTTCTTATTATTTGAACTGTCGTATGTTTGACCATTCCAGTTCTCAATGTCATCAACTACACCCCTGCCTCAGACCAAAAAAGAAAGTGCTCTGCTAGAGGTTGTGATTTCCCCTCCTAATATGCTCCAAGTTATCGACAGTATTGATCTTCAAAAGAATACACCTGAAGATGACACTATCATCGCAGGAAATAAGTCAATCATTCAGCCTACACACAATGTTATAGTTTCCCCATCTTTGGAACCCCCTTTCATGGAGGCGAAGGAGACATTTCAAACTTCACCTGACCTAAAACCGATTACTGATTTTATGGGTGACAATATTGCTACTGCTTCTCTACTATTTCATCAGGTCGAGCAGCATGTTAATGTTACTCAGGCACATAGGGTTCATGATGCGCAACAGCCTACACCTGTCCGGCCACCTTTGGACCAATCCACTGATCAGATGAGTCAATCCTCGGATGAAGAATGGCAGGTTTACACATCCAAAACTAAGAAGAAGAATTGAGATCTAATTGAGCTCAGGAATCTGATAGATGATGCTTTGGTTACTTCGGGTAAAGGCACGCACCTCACCAATCTGTTAGCCGGATCTCTTTCGAGAACTCGAGGCAGAGGCAGGACTAAACTGACTCGTCCCTAGCTTTTTGCGTGTGTTTGGTGGTTTTTGATTATTATGATCTTATATGTAACTCTTCTTTTTTGAAATTTTGTGTGTTTTATATCGTGTGGGTTGAGCCTTCTTTTAGGCCCACTCATACAAACTATCTATAACTTTTACTCTTTAATATAATTGCCCTAGGGCTTTTTTCAATATATATATATATATATATGCACGCAATATACATACATACATACATGTATAGAATGTATATATAATAGTCATTCGAAAAAGAAAACTTGAAAGGGGAAAAAAGCTTACAACACATGATCGATCGAGAAAGGGGAGGGGTTCGGCTCTAAACAATTGTTACCGTGCAGAGCAAGGAGAGGAAAGGGTTTGTGGCTCGAGCATGATAGGGGAGACTTGCTCGAGAGAGTTCGGTGATTCTCAAAGGGAGGGTTGTCCTGCTCTTACCTCGATCGCCCTTATATCAAGCAGAGAGGTGGCAACAAACAAAAAAGAAATGCAAGGATGGTCACATCAAAATCAGGAAGGTGGCAAGTGCGATTTGAGAAGGTGGTAGCAATAACAAGAGGGAAGAAAAGAAAAATCATGTGACTTAATGCGATTAAAAAAGGGGGTATAGCGGAGATCAGAAGAAGAAGAAAAGGAAAGTTAATTATTGTGAAAATTGTGTGATTCATAAAGTATAGAGTAACGAATGTGAGACGAGAAAAGGAAGCTTAAGAAGAGTAAAATATTGGATCTAATACAACTACTCTTAACCGCTCAATCTTATTGCTAAAAAATTTTCGCCACATCAATATCCCTATTCTTTTGAATGAAAGCATCAAAGATATTTCACCTAATCACAAGTAATATTATATGAACTTCTATGAACTTCTACCAATTTTGATCAACAATCTTACATTAAATTTTCATGTCAACTACTTCATCTTAGATACAAAAAGGCAATTTCTTGTTCAATTAGTACTGTACATCTCAAAATGTTTGTTTTTTAATGAAAAAGAAAACTCTTAATCAATGCATCTTTGTTGGGAGAATGAATCCAAATTGTTTTATAACTGGAAAATGAATATGAAAATGCTTTGCTCGATTGGCAAACAATGTTTGGTGAGCAAAAGTACGTAGAATTTAAATTAACTATAGCCAAGCTAAAATGTATCGATGGTTTTGGAGGGACGAAAATAATCAAAACTAGAATGTATTATTATTTGGACTAAGAAAAATATTTTTGAAGAAAAATACCTATTTTTACCAGAACTGATGAATTAACTCCAAAAAACAAGAACAAAGTTTATGATTGAATACATGAGAAATCTGAAGAGTTATTATGTTTTGATATTAAAGTGAATCCCGAAATGACACTTTCAAGGCTTATATTTGGCTAAAAATTTGAAGGAAAGATGGCACAACATAAAGTTAATTCACTTGAAAAGACTATTAAGTTTGCCTTAGATTTTGAACAGACACAAAATCTCTTGCACCTGAAAGAATTTCTTCATGCATTGGGAAGGCCTCTTATGCCAAATGAATCAAACTCAAATAATTGTGTTTAAAAGAAGTTACACCAGTGCCAACAATTATTCAAAATAAAAGTTGGTAGCAATGCATCAAGATCCAAAATGTTGGCCATGGCTTAATAAATCGCTAACTAATGTTGCCTGATGGATCGCGTTATGAATAAGTTTTCCAGTAAGAACATAGATTAATGTTGAAGGAGTAGACAACAATGAAGACCAAAGAGATTGTGAAAAAATTTCTTCATGTGCTATATTACTAACACATCTAAAGGTTGAACCTGATTGGAAAAAAAACTTCAATCTTTCAAAAGTAATTTCAATATAATGGAATATGCCAGAACTTATCATCAATAATTTTATTTGCATGAATATCTTTAAGTCTATAAATTTTTATAACATATTTTTCAAACTCTTATCTAAAATTATACATACAACATTTCTAATATGACTCCTATTTAAATATCAAAATTTAAAAAATCATTTATAAATCTCCATGAGCTTTTCTCCAACCCATTTAGTTTCTTAAATGCATGAGACGTTTATCTTCCTCTAAACCATAATATCTACTAATTTCGTTAATTTACTTCTAAGACCACCTATGTTCTTGAGTGCAAAATAACAAAATGTCAAAATTCTAAAAGATCTCGTATAGAAGCTTTAAGAAATTAATTACAATAATGAGATTATTTAAATTTTACAGCCCATTGGGACGAATACATATAAATGAAAATCTAGAAAACCAAATAAACATTTAATGTTTAAATCTAATCCATGAACCATAAATCTCTCTCTCTCTCTACTTGTGAATTCGAGTCCATGTTACCATGTCAGAGTCCCAACTAATTATAGTGGAGATCAAAGGTTTTTATATGTTGGCATGATAGACTGTAGACCCACTTATGATGACTGATTGATTGCTCCACAAGAAGCAAACTAGCAATCCATAGATTTACTAGATGGAACATAAAAGTGCATGCTTGTCAGAAGCACATAAAGAACTGAAACGAGTGTCATCCTATAATGTAATTTTTCTTTAGCTTGTCTCATGTAACTCAAGCTTATGATGATGGTTCCTATGAGAAAGTGAAGTGCTCTTTATTTTTTTGATTATCTTTTTGAGATTGGATCACAAGCTAATTCACTAAATTCCAAGTTCAACACTTTTTGAGTTTAATTCACTTGAACAATAGCTAAGTTTTAAGAGAATTAGGCGGAGCATCTCTATCAAATTCCCAAAACCAACTCTATTTTGATGAAAAGTTTGCTCACTACTGCAACTATATTTTCTTGCTGCCTTCTATCGCTGCTGCCAACTTTTGTTTCCCACTACTTCCCACCATAAAACCTCTTTTTGAAGCTATTATGCTAGTTGTGGGCTTCTATTTCCCTCCACTTCCCTTTGTGAAGCTTTGTTTCCTAAGCTGATTGGCAAGTTCTTTACCATTTCTTTCCACTGTCAACATCTATTTCCTGCTATTCTAGTGGTTGTCAACTTTGCCTGCCTGCTAGAATCAAGAATTTCATGTGCTGAAACTGTGTACTGGAGAATTCAAAAGTGAGAAATTACAAGGGAGAGTGGGTCATTGTAAATTAGAAGTTTTGACTAGGGTCAATGAAATTCATCAACCGAAAATAGTTAACAGTACTTCAAGAAAACAGCAACAATAGATACCAAAATTGCAGCAGTATGGTAGCGATAGAATTTATTTGGCCATGATTTTGACAAGAATATTTTGGGGGAAAATTTGAGTGGGTTCAGAAGGTTACGTGTTTATCTTGGGCAAGATTTTGGCCAGAGTTTAGGGTTTTGTTGAAACGAAAGTTCAAATGAGCAATTATGAGTTAGAAGTTAAAAAAAAAGGAATCAAGCTTACTGAATCCCAAGGATATATTGAAACTAGTCTTCATCGTGCTGTAGATCTTCTAGCGGTGATTTTCCTGGATGCAAAAGTTGGGCTCGAAAACAAAATGATACAGACTTGTTGCAGATTAACTACATGGGGCTTCAAATGTTGTGAAAAATTAAAGTAGAAGCCTTGAGCCGAGAATAGAGGAGACAGGAAAAACATGAGAATGAAAGGACTTTAGTATATTAGGAGGGTCAACAGGCCATGCAAAAGAATTATAATTTTTATTCAAAATAAAATGTTTATTACATGACTCCGAGAGCTCTATCAGATAATCCTAATATAGTTTATAGAACATAATCCTTAAACATTAACATAATAACAAATATATGCTTTGATGACACATGACTCGACTGCCCTTGATAATCAAAATTGAAAGAACTAATAACAAATTTAACAAAAAACATAAACTATGACAAAATATCTTGCATAAGACAAACATCAACCATATAGCAATGACACTAAAAGAACGATGACAAATGTACACAACACAACATAAGGTATGAAAAATAATTAACCATATAAAATGACTAAAAGATCCATGGCGGCAGCACTGATACCATTCTAGGGCTTTTAGAAGGTATTTTGGAGGTGGATTTGTTGGAAGGGGGTTGGGGAATTACAAGGAGATAATAATAGGCTAGTTCGATGGCGTCTGGAGTGGATTGCAGGGATAGGTGACTGTTGGGCTGCAGTATGGCGACAATCAGCGGCTGTCCTGCGAGCCGGATGCGGGAAGACAGCGATTTCCTGCTGGAAACAGCAGGCAGCAGTAAGTTGAATGGCTGCCCGGCTGAAAACAGCAGCTTAGACAGCAATACGGCAGTATAAGGGCGGCCAAAACTTTCCTAAGATACAACAGGTCATTTACAAAAAGGAAGAAGAAAGCACTCCGAACAGCCAAATTTAGAAAAAATCACATATCAATTCTTAAAATCAGAAGGCTCCAAATACAACACCCTAATACAGCATATATAAAAGTTTTCTCATAGAAATCTCTAATTAAAAACTAGAAAAATAGAAAAGCAAAAGGAGGGAAATTGCTAAAAATAATATAATTAAAACAAAAAATACATCTTATGTCGCTATTCCCACACTCACGAAATTTTCAAAACCGCGGTATCACGGGATTCCGACAATCACGTTGCAAAATTCTGCAATCCGGCAGCTGAGCAAGACGCTCTACTTCGTTCTCCCTAGCTACGAGAAGCTTCTTGTACTTCTCTGGAAAGGCCTGGATCCCACAGTTGAATATTATTTTCCATAAGACACTTGTTGAGATTTAGTCTCACCATTATTATCTAGCTATCAATCTAGGACGATATTGTCAAACTGAACTGAAATTTAACTCCATATAGCCTTCCAGAAATAGCTCAAAGCCTTCTCATCTATGACATTTTGGTATCGGTTCCTCAAACATATGGCCCCTCTTTGACAAACAATGACAGTCCTGCCAGTGCTTCTCTTAGTCTTTATCATGGGCTCAACTTGAATCACAAGGGGTATTTCTCCCTCGGCAACTGCAAGCTAGTACTTTCCAATCTCCTCTGGGCCTTCATCCTTTGTCTTCTCCAAGGAACCCTGCTCGATGAAAGATATCATTCTCCTGTTTGGGCAATCTGATGCAATGTGGTTGAACCCGTAGCACTTTAAGCACTGTATAGCTAGGTTGAATTTGGGATTGCTGGCGGGCTCCATTTTTTCTCCACTCTGGGTTAACTTCTCCTCAGGTGGTGTCAATTTGGATTCTTGGGGTTGAACATTGAATGTTAGGTGTGGAGTTCGCCCGGTGACGTTGTTTCTCCACCTTTAAAGTTAGGGTCTCTAAATCAAGTAGGGACCAATATGGCTGTAACTGAACTACATTATTGATAGATGACACCAGTCCTCCGAGATATCTAAACATCGTGAGTACTCCACAGAAATGTCTCTTCGGCGCAGGTTGTGGAGTTTTATGAATATATTTTGACGTTAATGTGAGAGAAGGTATTTGCGTTGAACCTCCATTTTCATCTTGGACCATGTAGTGTATTACTTCTGAATATGCTTCGGGTTCTCCCACCATAATCAATCATTTTTTCTGAACTTGATGGTTGTCAATTTAACTCTTTTGTCCTAAAGAACATCATTGTACTAAAAAATTCACTTCACTGTTTGAAGCCACTAGATTAACTCAAATGGATCCATGCGACAGTCGAAATCCGGTAATTCCACCTTTACTCCAATATCTTACCTTCTCTAACATTTCATATTGACTCCTCAAGATAGTGGTTCTTCATCACTGAAAACTGTTTGGTGGAAAGGATTCCCTTCCTCTTCTCAATCTAACGAGTCATTATTGTGGTTATGGGTGACCTCACTAGATTATTTCCTCTCAAAGGCAGCAAGCCTCAGTTGCGGTTGGAGGATTTCTCAAAACATAGCTTCTACTGTAAGCTCTTGGACACCTCATTGTGGATTTCACCCAATCGATATTGTGTTATTTCTTCCCAACAAAATTTTTTAGGGTTGTAGGATTACGATTCAAGGTTGATCAAGGTTTAGGGTTTTGGAAGGTGTCAAGATGAAATTTTGGTGGAGGTAGGAAAGTTGGATTTTGAAAATTTTAGGATTGGGGCTAAGAATTGTGGTAGGAATGATTTGGGTATGACAGAATTTTTTTCTTGGAATTTCGGATTAGGAAAGAAATAACAAAAATCCAAACAAATTTAGAGTTCCCCAGGCTCTGATACCAAATAATACCATTGTAGGGCTCCTAGAAGATACTTTGGAGATGGATTCATAAGGGAGTGGTTGCGGAATGGAAAAAGGAAGATAATAGGCGAGTTTGACAGTGTTTGGAGTGGATCACGAGGATAAGATTGGACAGTAGCTGGGAAGTCATCCAACTCGTTGTTACCTATTGTTACCTGCTGTCCCGCGAGCCAGAGGCGGGAAGACACGATTTACTGCTGGAAACAGTAGGTAATAGAGAGTTGGATGACTGTTCAGCAGAAAATAGTAGTTCGGACAGCGACACGGCGATATATGAGCGACGAGGAAGTTCCACCAGCTGTCTCTAAACAAGATACAGACACAACACTCTGGAGAGCAAACTTCATAGAAAACACTTCTCAATTCATCAAATCAGAAAAATCAAATCAAAAACTCTAATACAGCCATATATAAAAATTCCCTCATAAAAAATATCTAATTAAGAACTAAGACAATAGAAAAATACTAGAAAGGAAAGAAACAAAATGAGAGAAATTGTTGAAAGTGACGAACAAAATAAGAAAGATGCCTCATGGAATTGCCGCAATTGAGTTGCGGGATACATCGATCATACAACTAAATGGGACCCTCTGCAAACACATATCCATTACTACCCACAATCTCGTTTATAGTGCTTTGCTTTAGCGCCAAATTCTTTGCAACAACCAAGGGCTGTGAAGGTCGTGTTTCTATAAAATTATCCTAAATAAATTGAGAACACCGTTTCCCTATTTAAGATGATCCAATCAAAACAATTTGATGTTTTTTGAAGCATTTACAAAATGAAACAAACTAAATAATAGTTTCAATTAATAATTTCTAACTATAAGATATGGCCAATAACTTACTAGAATACAACTGATATTTACAATAGTCCACATTTAACTTTTGGTCATTGCATAAAATCGATAGAAAGATCTTGTGATGTTATCTTATATTTATCCAAACTATAACAAATATGAAGATCGTCACATATATAAAGGCATGGGCAATGTTGCAAACACCCAAATCTACATGACTAGAAGGTTAAATAAGATCATATTCATATAATTTACATAAAACACTTAGATGATAAACAATGAAAAGAAAAATAGATGGAGTAGCAAATCATACTAGAGTTAGAACATTATCAGGATAGGTCAACTTTCGCTAGTCTTGATGAGACGTAAAAAAATGCAAAAAGTAACTAATTCAATTATCAAAAAATTTATTGTCAAATAAATTAATAATCATTGTAGTAATATCAATTCTAACTAAATGATTAACCATACTACAGTTACCTAGCCTCTTTGTCAAAACCAAAACGAGCGCCAAAATAGAAGGCAACTGCAAGTAACCAGGCATCACTATGGACGGCTACAAGTGACAGCCAATCCCTTTCATCCATGCCATCCCTAGCAAAATTTATTCCTAAAGCAGGTTCAGGAAGCTCAGGAGGAACTTCCTCAGCAGGTAAGGTGACGTCCCAAGTCTCATTAGGAAGTCCATAAAGACATAAATTCTCCTTCTCTGAGAAAAAAAAGCACATTATACCATCAAAGGCATGACTCTCAGTATTAAAAGGGTTTTACAAGGCTGGACAACAAAATAGTACAAACATGTGTGGATGCATGTGTGTGTCAGCCCTAAATACTAAATACAAGTATAATCATGAGTGTCTCATAATGACACAAAAAACAAGTTGCAAAAAAAAACATTAAAAGTATCCCTGGCAGCAACCTAAAGGTAAAACCTACATTCACCAGAAAAAAATAAAATAAATGAAAATTGCCTGCAGATTAAAATTTGGAAACGAATGAATGCTCGAAGTTTTAAGCTCACAATGGTGCTTCAATTCGACTAAGGAACCATTAAATAAAAAAAAACTTACTAAAAAATAGAAGAAATATAAATATGTCAGCACCTACTATTATATAAAAATATAAAGTTTGAGTGTATGATAATGACACAAGACAAATTGCAAAGAAAAAATCCAAAAGAATCTCTCACAGCAACCTGAAGTAAATATTGATGGTAAACATCAAGATGGTCTTCGGGTTGCTAGGTTGGGATTAGTGTTGGATCGTGATTTGTCCATGAATCACGTTCAAAATTTAATAATTCCAAGGAAAAGTGAAAGGCTAGAGAAAGATATAGTCAAAGAAAACCAATCCACTGAAACGGCTCAGAAGAATGCAATGATAGAGTGAGGACCACCACAGTCCAACCATGGGCAGTCCAACCGTGGGCTCTCCTCAAAATCCCATAATTATAAGAAGGGATCCCGGGTCTCCAAGCTCTAAAGAACAAGCTTCATAATGAACAATGCATGTGAAAAAAGTAAAAGGATAAACATAAGGCTTATAGCCTTAATACAGAGTCGGACTCACGTTGTAGTTGGCTAGAGGAGAAATCCAGGGGTCTTCCAGCTATATGAACCAAGTGGCCTATATTTATAAGCGGCCCAACTGATCAATCGTGTTTATGTGAGCAGATGTGAAGTCATTCTTGAGACTGCACTAGAAGTTTCCTAGTGGTCAACATTCCTTTCTGCCTTGATACTGGCAGGTTAATGTCCAAAATCTCAAACCCCATTGAGCAAATTCTCTTAGATCCGCCATAGTGAGTTTGTCTATGAATTAAGTTAGCAAATTATTCTTTTTATTCAAGCTGGCAAGTTCGCGTTGAGACCAAGTAGGTAGGCTTATCCTAAATTTGGATAGTTGGTCGTCTCTTCATTGTCCTTTTAGACAAATCTGCAATGTGTGATATATATTTAGTTTCTCGATTTTCTTATATTTTAAAAAAGATTGCAAAAGGAGCATAAAAAGGAGACAAAAAATTTTCAATTGCTTAAAAAGAGACTCACGGTGTTTGTTTACTTAGGCTCCAAGGAGGGAGCGGGCTGGGTTCAATTTTTATTGTTGGCTTTGTCGCAATATCGGCCTATTTTCATTTTGCCAATGTTAACATGGATTGAGCTCCTATAAATTACCATGCCTTTCATGTGGAGGAAGGGTTTCACGCTATCCCACTCCATTTCTTAAGCTTCTAGAATTTCAGTGACATGGAATGTGGGGACTTCGATGCAATTGATGAGAAAAGTATCTTACGGATGTTGAATTGAAGGAAATCGGCTCAAACAGAGGAATAAACATGTTGTGATTAATTCTATAGAAACAAAGAAAGCAAAGATAGTTGTCTTTCCAATCAGGACAGCCTCAAGCAAGTCTACACTAAGAACAAAGTCACGGATGACTCCATGGAGTTAAATTTATTAAATTTTTACATTCCTGTCCTATGACGAGAAGGCTATACTTTTCCATTGGAAGTCAGCTCTGGTGAGCAAGCTTGTCAAGGCGAAGGTTGCCCTTGAGATCATCTAAGAGGTCACTCCTGAGGTCAAAGTGTGGATCAAGAAAGGATTGTTAATGAGGATTACTAAGTCATAATTCATTATTTTTCTTATTTGCCCGAGCAAGCATTTTGGTGGCGATCAATACCATATTAAAGTTCTCTCTACAATAGCTACTATTTTGATAAGCACTTCACTGAACCGATGGGAATGCGAACTATCCCGTTTGATATAAGAGGAAATGATTTTCACTAAAAGTAACGAAGATAAGGACTCTCGAAGGCCTCCAAAAAGATTTGAGGAGACAACTACCTAGTTGTTTTGTCTAGATCCCCCAGTCATGGCACCTAAGGATAGCCGCCTCTTGTGGTATGGAAGGCACCTCCTAAAGAGTCGGCCGGTATAGCAAGCTTGAAGAAAAAGTTTGAAGAAATGTTAGCACAAATAGCAAAATTGGTTATGATTCAATTCACCTAAAAGAAGCAGCTATAGTCCTTGAATGGCAAATTTTTGGAAAAACCATCAAGAATATAGGTTGCATGGGTGAGACTAATCGACACGGATAGGCGCCCGAATATTTTGGGTGAGGTAGTCGTTTGATTAGGTGTGGAAATATATAATTTAAAGGCTAAGACATTATGAATTGACACTTCTTTGATTTGCTTAAATAAAATTAATTCCTTGCCATGGGGTAATTTTAAGTCGCGTCACTTAGTAAAGGTTTTAATTTTATTTTGTTGGCTTTGTTGTAATATTGGCCTATTGTCATTTTGTCCATATTAGCATGGATTGATCTTCCTATAAATTACCTTGCCCTTCATGTGAACAGGATTTCACACTCGCCACTCCTCCATTTCTTAAGCTTCTACAAATTTAGTAACATGGAATATGCGGACTTCGATGCCATTTAAAAGGAAATCAGCTTAGACTAAGAGGAATAAGCTTGACATGGTTGATATTATAGGAACAAAGAAAGAAAAGATAGTCGCCTCTCCAATTAGGGCATTCTCAAGCAAGTCTACACATAGAACAAAATCACAAATTCCCGAAGATGAGTTTATTAAATTTTTACCCTTTCATGCACTATGAGGTGAAGGCTATACTTTTTCATTGGAAGGCAACTCTAGTGAGCTAGCTAGTTGCCTTGAGATCGTCCAGGACGTCACTCATGAAGTCGAAGTGCATATCATTATGTGGATTGTCATTATTTTTCTTATTTGACCATTATTAAGTTGTGGATTGAATACTTTTCCATGAGCCAGTGTTTAGGTGATGATCAAGACCACATTAAGGATCTCTCTACAATAGCTACTATTTTGACAAGTACTTCACTAAGCCAATGGGGATGTGAGTTATCCTTATTGATATATGAGAAAATAATTTTCACTGCAAGTAACGAATATAAGGGCTTCTCCAAGGCCGCCCAAGAGATATGAAGAGATAATTGTCACACCCTCACTCACCCCCTTTTAAATTCAGCCGAGGACGGCGAAAACAAACAATTCAGCCAAGCTAAATTCTCACCAACACTCGCTCTGATTTGCAGAATTAGGAATCAGTGGGTGATAACCCTCTAATTAAATCGCTGCAAACAAACTTGATACATTGAATTTTATAATAAAATCATATTCATATTTGGAATCGTGAAAATCATATCATCAAAACATGTATCTATACAGAGTTGTTAAATCCAACATAATAAAAGTACATACCAAAAAATTGTAAAAACTTCCAAAATTATATAGTGCAAAGATATACAAATAACATATGGCTATTCGCCTCGGTGCTCTATATCCTTTCCTGAAAGACAACAATGTAGAGTGAGCAACAATGAATTCAGCAAAATAATCAAAACTAAAATAAGATTTTATACACAGAAAAGAAACAATGTGCATGCTCGTATGAAACTGTGTTTGTCTACATACAAGTCACAATATGTTAGATAAAACATGAAAAAAAATAGTAGTGCAGAAAATCATGATTATTATATAAAACATGTATAATCATAAGTATCGAATCATAAACAAGTTCATAGTAATGTCATCATAGCAGTGTCAACATTGAAATGTCATCATAGCATAGCAATGTCACTTATGTATAGACCTTCAATATTTCCATGTCCTGTCATATCATGACTTGTCACCCTGACCTAAAGGTCATTAATTATTGATAAAGGTTGGACACTTCAACATAGCAGTTAGCAATAGCTCATGATACTAACGGTTTTCTTACGTTCTATCACCGTCTGAACACAATGATTTCTAGAGTTTCGTCGCCTCTTGAACACCATGAGATCGGCAATAATTCCCTGCATAATGTACTTGCAAACACGCATATAATAGCCAACTCATAACATTCCTGGAAATATTTCATAAAGCATAATACATGAAACAAGCATTCATATGCATTTCATATATCACATGTATGAATCATAGCAGATAAATAACTGCAAGCAATTAATATCATAAGCATAATCACATGAAAACATCACATATATTGCAAGAAGAAATCAGCTCTCATTCATACAACAATATGTAGAAAATTTTATTTATATACATGTCAAACAAGAAATCATATGAAAACCCTATAGAAGATTACTTTTCTTACATTAGCATCAGATTATTTCATCTAACTTAACAGAGCAGTCCTACGACGAATTTCCTCACGCTAGTCTCCAGCTCGTTGTCTCGTGTAAATAACCTGGTATGCTTAGGCCCTGTTTAGGGAGGCGGTAGGCCAGCAGCGCGGCCCGCTGCCGCGAGTTTTCACTACTTGGGGCGGCAGTTAACCAGTGGCGCGTCGCATTTATCATAAAACACGGGCTACAGGTTCGACCCCACGGCCCGTGTTTCTCATTTTTTTTTTTACGGTGATGCCCTCCTTTCCTTCATGATTCGTCCACCCTAACCCTAACCCTAGTGTCGAACTCCTCTGCGAAGTTGTAATCTCTTTTTCCTCTTCCTCCTCTTCTCCTGCGTTTCTCACGCTACATGGTTCCTCTTCCTCCTTGTCTCCCGTGTCTCTCACGCTACCTAGTTCCTCTTCCTCCTCTGTTCCCCAACGGTAAGGACATTTTTAGCAGCAGAAATTTTAGGAATCGTTCTTTGAATGCAAGTATTCATGTGAATCCTTGTTCTTTGGATTTTTGATGTTAGATATGTAAATATTGTTCGGTAGTATGGATGTGAATGCTTGATGTTTAAGAGAGTTCTTGGTGGCTCGATTTTTTGTTCGGTAAATTATATGAAAAAAAAAATTTTTGAAGATGTGGCTTGGGGATGTAATCAGCAATCTGATGTTAGATATGTTTGAGTGAGTTATTGGTGGTTGTGGTTTGGCCATTAATGTGAATACGCATCATTTGGGTAGTCTGCAAGATGATCTAACAAAAAAAAAGGAAAAATATTTTTTGGGTGTCGTGCTGGGCAGATGGTCAGAAGTGTGAGTTCTTTCGGTGGGCAAACACTCCGGTAGATTTCGCTGCCTACAGTGATCGAGACAATATAACATCTATTGAGGACAGCGTAGCTCCTGACGTGTGTCGTCTGCATTATAAAATCAATATTGTCATATTACTAATTGTAATTTTGATAGTTTTTACTTTTTTGTAGCATACATGATACTCACTGTTACGTGAAGTGTTTATCTGAATTTGTACCATTTTGCAGTAAATTTTTTACTTTTGAAGGATCACATATATGACTAGAACAGTTCTGTTACAAATAGCATTATTATACAGGGGCAGAATGGTCATTTGTCCAAAAATAGTTGTTGCACAGCTGTTTTCAAACCGCAGAAAAAACGACCAGTCAGCTTCCCTACAGCATCTTCCTAGGCCAGTTAAGCTGCAGTTGCCCCAAACTGATCCTTAGGCAACTTAGGATTAATGAAAAATTGGTTCATAGCATGCACTAACCCAAACATGCTTAAATGCCAACACACTTCAAGCATGCTTCTCGGCAAAACCCAATCTTTTTTCCGAACCACTTAAACTGCTCCCCTCACCTTCCTAACATCTCAATCCACCCTTCATGTTAAAACCCTTGTGGAAGCTCACAAACCAAGTTTGACGCATCTGATACAAGTTTCACGCCTACTACAGCAACCAAAAACGAGGAAATGCACAAAATCGTGGCAAACATCAAAACAAAAGTGATAAGGAAAAGGAACGTCTCAAATAACATGAAACAGGGATTCGTACTCACCAAAATCTCTCTGGAAATCCTTTGGCTCCTAGGTGGTCGCCCGCCCCTTGCTACAATACTCGAGCTAAATTCCTTCCAGGGGAGTGAAATTGGGACAGGGAGAAGAAATTGTGGCACTTAAGATAATCCCAAAAGTTATTAGTCGTTCAATTGAATCCAACCGATGCATGTGCATGCAAGTGCGGCAGGAATCAGTTGGGAACAGTGCAGGATATGAGAGATTAATTAAGGAATATAATTAAAGATTTAATTAAGGTAATTATACTTATAAATTTAGAATTTTATATCTCACAATCCATACATAAATAATATACAGTGCTTCATATCGAATTGATCGATTTCATGCGCAAAATTATAATTTTGAGGAGTGAAATTTGTGGTACTTTTAAAACTTCGCAAACTTTTACTTGATTTTCAAGTTTTGGGTGTTACAATAACAATTAGTTGTCCCTATCAATATCCGGCAATGATGGCACCTGAGGATAGTCTACATGTGGCCTCGAAGGCACCTTCTGAAGAGTTACTAGTATAGAAAGCTTGAAGAGAAAGTTAGAAGAAATGGTAGCGCAAATAGCACAATTGGTTATGACTTAATTTACCTAACAAAAGAAGATACATTCGTTGAAGGGTGAGTTGTTGGAGCAACCATTAAGAATAGAGGTCACATGGACTCAGAGAGGCGCTAGATTTTTTTGGGTGAGGTAGGCATTTGATTAGGTTAGGAACCATAGAATTTAAAGGTTGAGACATCCTAAATATTGACACTTCTTGGAGTCGCCAAGTCAAACTAGTTCCTTCAGGAGTCATTTCAAGTTGCATCAGCTGGTGAGGATGAAGCGTCTACGTGTAAAGGTGTCAATTGGACCCATTTTTTCTATGCTTTGAGTCATTCTTTATGGCAACTTCGACGAACTAAGTTCGATATATTTGTAATAAAATATAAGTTTTGTGTTTGCAAGTTAGGATTTAATGTTCGTAATGAAAAGTTTTTTTTACATTCTTTGCCTTCTTTTGGGTGTTTGGCTTTTGCTTTTGAATGATAATTTTATTTTCAATAAAATATTATTAAAAATTTTGTATTCGTCTTAATGTGATTACCATGCATTGTTCATTGATAGCGAATTGGTTCAGAGTAGCCCCAATATTATGAGCTTATATTTGTAATCAAGTTGCCCATTTAGGATAAGTCCAATGTGAGTATGCAAAGAATTGTTAATTTTTGTCGAATATATCGGTTTGTGTCAGCTTCGTAAGCTAAGGTGTTATTGCTATTTAAATAGTGTGTTGTAATGATAATGTTCCCCGAGCATCAAATGTCGCAAATTTAAACGTAAAACCCCAAAAAATAACCCTAGATTGGATGTCACGATAAGGGTAAAAATAAACATTGAACACACATCTGCTATTATTTTTCTGGCTCAACTCTCTAGAAAGCTCAAACCTTCACTTTCTAGTATTTTATTTTCCTTTCCTGCATACCCTCCCCCTTTTGTCGAGATGGTGTGCGCAAGCGAAGCAGTCACTAGTTTGAAGAGTTCAAACTCAAGACACCATCTCAAGTGACGCCTTGGATGGTCCAAATCCTCTACATCTTCTCTAATGTTCATTTGATTAAGGCTACAAAGAAGGGAAAGTTCTCAAACTTGTTCTTTGAGGACGATGTCCGCATGTTTGAGGACTAATTCAAACACGACTTGAGATTTTCATTGAGCTTGGAATTGATCAACCTAGTGAAGTGCTACAAAATTAAGCTCGCCCAAATATTGTCAAACTCAATGGCGAGTATTATCGCTTTAATCCTTTGACTTTTCAAAATCGGCCTGAACTAGAAGAATATGATCTTCCACCACCAATTGTAAAGGCATTCACTGAAGACAACACTCCATTACCAACGACATACATTCAAATGAAAGGTTTGGCGAAGGAATAATTTTACATATCAAGTTTTTAGACACTTTGCCGATTCATACCAGGCATGAGGGAGTTAAGGGTCCACCTCTACCAACCCTATGAGATCAAGGAGGGCACCTTGGCGGGTCTAAAGCCACTTACCCTTGATATAAAAAATTATCCAACATTAAGCAATAAGAAATGTTATTTCTCCTGTAAGTCATCTTAACTAATAGAGTTTATTCGTATTAAATTTATGTTTTTGCTGAGTTATTTTCCCTAGTCATTTTTATTTTACTTTTAATTGCAACCGACCCTAGTGCCTATTTGACTTTTGATGACGACGAGGACTTGCAATTCCTAAAGGGCTGAGTCTAAGAAAAAGAGCACAATAAAGAAAGCGTGTGGTGTGGGCACTTCAAGTTAGTCATCTAATATGGCTCCTCCTAATGAAGAGGAAGGAGAAGATAAGTTGCCCAAGTGTAAGGAGCTTGAGTGACGTGCTATGGCACCTACAAATGCGTGCATCAAGGCTGAGCAACCTATTGCACAACATCTGACCTAACCTATATAACCAAGCATGAGACAATCAACGGTCATTCGTATTAGTGAGAAAGATGTGGCCACATGGGTTGCAGATGAGTCTCAAAAGAAAGTGAGATGATCCTCAGAAAAAGCAAAAGGAGGTGACGAAGGGGCCTTAAAAGATGGGTAAAAAGCATATTAATGGACCTAGGAAGTTACCCTTTTAATATAGCTCGCTACGAGAAAAACATAATCAATTATAAAATTAACATGTGCTTATTCAAGTGTATGATGGCGGTGTATTTAGGGTTGTTCGTCTTCAGCATGTTGATGTTCAATGACAAGATCACTCATTTGAAGAAGCACAAATTACCGGTCGAGGTTATAAGAGCCATAGTTGTCCACCTGCAGTATGTGAGAGCATTGGCAGCCTACCACAACCTGTGAGTGGTTATGTTGAACTTGATTTGGACGCGTAGGATAGGGATAAGGTTATCGAAGTATCGAAGCTAGCCCATGGCATCTGGAGAAAGAAAAAGATGGCCTCCAATACGAGCAAGGCTAGGCTAAAAGAACTTTTCTCTGAGAAGTAAACAGTGCTTTTGATGGAGGCCTTTCAAGCTGAGGCTGAAAATCATAAAGTCACCTCTCTACAGGCTCAGCAAGAAGAAAAACATAAATATTTTGAGGTTGTCCTCAATAGCCAAGCTAAGAAAAAAGCCATTCCTAAGTACTTGAGTTTGCTCAAGATGAAACCGAAGTATTTGATGGTGCTAGCTTGGTGTCAAGAGGTTGGTACTCAATTCGGCCTATATTGACTCGCCTTGAAGGGAAAATTCTCAGTCAATATACAACCTCAACAAATTATATGAGGAAACTGCATATGAAGAGAACTTCGATGTATAAAGTGTTTCATGAATTGAATATTTGGCTTTCTATTCCTTATGTTCTATTTAATGAAGTTGTCCATACCTATAAGCATTAATTAGCTTCAAATGAAAGAAAACCTCTTAACTTACTCCTCTATGTTGCATTTCTTTCCTTTCCATGATATTGAGCAGAATACGGCAATTGAGCGATTTTAGTATGAAAGAATATCTCACGTGCATGAGTTGGTATGTACACCAATTGTTGAAAATAAGTTTAAGCTGAATACGATTGTTGAAAATAAGTTCCTTAAAATTGAATGTGATTGTCGAGAATAGGTCTTTAGGATTAATGTGATTAATTTTGCTCTCATGGGCAAGTAAATTAGTTGTTGATAATTTTTCACTCCAATGAATGAATTAATTTGTCGCTATTGATTTATCTCTCATGGGCGAGTAACTCCATAGTCACTCGGCTCTTTTGGTTAGTTGAAGTCATTTTAAATGTGTCATTCACTCAAGTCTCATTTGAATTCAATCCCCTTGTTATTCACCCACCCTACAAAGGCATCGTCATTTTTAATGAGTCACACCTTACGCCAGATCTATAGCTTTATGGGTAGTAACTATTCAGAGTTGTCAGAGAGCAAACATTGCTATTTATTGTGGAGCTTGCCACAAAAAAAGGGAAGTCAAACTCTATGGCTAGGACTTATCCAAGTAAAGCAAATGGGGATAGTTGACTTTGATCGTTAGGGTCTGAAGTTCCTTCGTGCCTTTTCAAATGCAACAGTAAAAAAAGAGTAAGAGAGTAAGACTAAAGGGATTTTTTATTCAAGCAGACACATTATACCTTGATAGCCTATTCAAACAAGCTTTTCTTTCATTACACCAGATTGGTGAGCCTTATCCAGATTGCCCGAACAATTAGTATTTATTGCATTGGGCTGCGGACATTATTTTTTAAGTCAAAATCAAGCTCTCATATGTGACCCTCTGTCTTTCTTGCTTGCAATAGTGTTGTTTGAATTTCCATAAAAGTTCGCTTTCCGATATAATAGGGCCATGCACCTTCCTTTTTTGGCATATACCGTAAGAATGAATAGGGGATAAGTTTAGTGATTTTGAAGTTGCCAACAAGGCAAAGTGGTAAATGTGAAGAGGGGTAGCACATGAGTTTATCTTCCTAAGCTAAGTGATAGCCACCTAAGATGGATGCTACAGTTATAATAAATGAGAATAATAGGACAGATTGTGTTAATATAATACATCTTTGCAAGCAACCCATTAGTTATGTTTCATTGAATGATGCTACATCGCAAATTAGCCATGAGAAAGTGGGTGACATAATCATTATGAAATCTTTGTGTAGGCCACAGTAGGTGGATGTCGAGCTCTCACAATGTGCATTGTCTGTCGCAGATGGCTCTAAAAGAGGGCGGCATTACAAATTCCTCTCTTCGAGAGCATAGACTGATCACAGATAAGGGTGTAAACGAGCTGAACATGAGCAAGCTGAGCTCATGTTCTTGCTCAGCTCGTTTGAAATTGTTTTTGTTCAGAATAGGCTTGTGTTCGAACTTATTCGTGAAATAAATGTTCGTGTTTGGTTCGATTTTTTTGAATTTGGCTGAAATTGTTTGAATTGTTTGAAATATGAGGGACAAAAGAGACTAATTTATTTATTTATTTTTTTGGTTTGATTTTAAAGAACACTTGTGCTGTTCCAAATAAAAAATACAAGATATGGGACTAAAACCATGCATCAAAGATGCATCTACAGAGGGACACATGGTTATTAGTAGCTAGCTTTCTGTCATCCGACGATCAAACCGTCGATGTGGTCGGCTTGGGTGTTGCAAGTCCAGTCGTTTCCCCGTCACGTGGTTGACGTGTTAATCTCAATCCATGTTCGTTCTTCTCGCGGGATTGCTCCCTTCACCAACTTTTCTTACATTAATGGACAATAGCTTTCATTGAAGAGGTGGGCCGTGGGGGTAATCGGCTAATTTCATTTACTTTTATGAAGGGGCATTTACATACATATCACCTAATTTGTACGTATTTACATATCTAACACCTAATAATTGTTTTTTTTTACATTAATATCACCCAAATTTTTCATATCACATTTAAAATTTATTGTATAATATATTAATTAATATAAATAAATACTATTATTTAATAATTTAATTCAAGCCAAAATGAGCCGAACATGAACAAGTAAACATTTGTTTTTGTTCGACTCTTTATAATTCAAGCCCTCAAAAAAAATGTTTGTCTTCAGCTCACTTACTTAATGAACGAATCAAACACGAGTTACTTAACGAGCCGAACACGATTGTTTGTCTTCAGCTCACTTAATGAATGAATCAAACACGAGTTACTTAACGAGCCGAACACGAGCTCTTCGCAAACGGCGAGCATGAACTGTTTTGACAATCATAATCACAGAAGTCAAGTTGGAACCTTAACACTAAGGCACATGTGGGTCGACAAATTAAGCATTTGATGACCTCCCAATGAGATTAAGGGCTCAACCGCAACAATTGTAACTTTTTCCTAGAAGAACACAAGATTATGATTATTCTCAATGCAGAGTAAGCAAAAGTGCCAGCACAATAAAAGAAACTGACTCTGAGGCTCCCTTCGATTAACATTTGTAAAAGGAAAACTTATGTATTAGTATGCTTATAAAATCTAGGGCATGTCTTTGTTCTTACATAAAATCAAAGTTTTAAAAATAAAAAGAATTTTTGTAAGTGGTTAATTAGTAGCCGATAAAAATATTTTAAACACTTTTAGGTTGTATAACTTTTTGTGGAAAGTCAACTAGAATTTGATAAAATATGATAAAGTGAAACTCGCTCTACGAAAAAACTGTCTAAACTTAACAATCTACTCGCCATTTTTTTCTTTTTTTTGCCACAAATCATTTTATCAAGCTTAGGAGGCTAGTTCAACGGCAAAATTTTCACCTTACAGATTAAACAAATGACCTATTTCCTTACAATTTTACTTTATGTTTTGAAAAAACTGTACTACTTCATTAAGCTTTGATTTGACTTCATTTGTGAGTCATCTCCTTCAGAGAATAAACTTCATAGCTTATCAACTTTACTTGGGCAAAGAACTAGTGGCCTTTAATACCTGAGCTAGTCGATTAATTCCTTTTTTATGCCGAATTATAATTAAAGAATGTTTTTAAAGAGTTTATCCCCTTGGAAGGGCTTATCTTCAAACACAAAAATACTCCCCTTTTAATTAACATGTTGTTAAGGATGAGTTCCCCGAGTTTCCCACAAATAACTCATTTTATAGATGTGAACTAAACTCCTTTTACAAAAATTAATTTTGCACTACGTTTAAAACAAAATAAAATGAAAAAAATACAAGAAATTTTAAGAGAAAATATTTCAAGTCATCCTCGCTCCATGTATGAAGCACTTCTAAAAAATATGTTTGAAGTTGGTACACCTTGAGCTGACATGTTCATGATTATATAAGAGCTATACCATGTAGGCTAAGCAATGATTGTTAAGTTGCAACGCCAACTTTCTTCAAACAAGCCTCCTGCTTTAATCCTTTTTGTCACGTTTGCATAGCAATATTTATCCATCCTCCTCTTAAACTCTTCTTGCTTCATAACCTATTGTATTACAAAGATTCAATCCTCTTGATAGACTCTCCCATTTCCCAAAATACAACTCTTCAAGATTCGGTCAACTTCGCCTTCTTAGGTACACCGCAAGTAACGTGAATTCATTGATTTTCTATTGAGTTCACCATTGATGAGCATATACAAGGCCAACTTGATTTTGAACCAAGTTGGATCTTGGATTTCTAAAGTTATAACTCCCATCCTCAAGGACTCGACAAAGAGAACTATTAAGCTAGGCCCCATAGGAAGGTCTACTGCATCAGTTCTACTTCACCAATGGTAGGTCAGACAATCTTGAAAGCTAATTATTCATCCTAGTTCCCTTCTTTAAAAGTATGTCGACAAAATGGTTTCATTCCCTAGAAATTTACTCAATCTTGAAATATTTCATTCTATTAATTTAAGTTTCAATTTCAAAAACATATCTTTTTAGGGTATTCTACCTTACCTCGTATAGCCCATTCCTCCAGTAAACTATTAGATACGAGTAAGTATACATATAAATGCTAAGCAACTACTCCCCCAACCAATCATAATCCACTATCAAAGCTTCACAGTCAGTCAGACCATTACCAACTGAGAATTTGATTTTAATAACATTTGTTAAATGACACCTTCCGATCTTCTTAGCACTAAGTCAATCTCTACTCTTTGTTCACTCTTGTCTATAACCTCCACAGCAAGTTATCTTTGATTGGCACTTCCTCTCCACTCCTATTGTGAATTCAACCACAAAATCAATTAGTGCTTGAGCTCTAGTCATCATTATGGGAATATAATAGATTTGGAGCTCACTAAGCTCAACTCATCATTTGAGGAGTCATCTCGAATAGTCAAGTTTTGCCAAGAAAAACTTTAATGAGTGGTCAGTGAAAAGTTATGTGTGGTGAACTTGAAAATAAGGTCGTAGTCTCTTAACAATGATGATGAGTGTGGAGGTTTCTCCAAGATAGGATATGACAGCTTGACTTCACGACACACCTTGCTAATGTGTAATAGATTGTCTATTATTTTTTCCCATCTTAGTAAATAAAAAGGGAGCTTGCTATCACTACTAAACTCAAATATAATAAGATATCCTCACTGAATCATAGACTTTGTAACAAAAAAGGCAATGCTAATAGCGACTTCAAACTTTAGAATGACCTTTCACACTCGTCATTCCATTCAAAAAACTTGGAGCTCCTTCCAGTTTTGTAAGAAAATGGCAAGCAATTCTCGACTGACTTTGAAATAAACTAGTTCAATCCTGCAATTCACCAAGTAATTTTTTACAATTCTATTATATTTTGGAAGATAGTGTCATCACAATAGCTTTGATTATATTAATTCATGTGTTAATGAGAATACAAAAAAATTGTTTAGTCAGCACCAACGATTCACTCCAGAGGGTATAGCCTCATATTTAATTTTTTCAAGGTGGTGAATGTTTCTTTGAGGTCTAGTATGTGCAGTTGTGGCCTCTCTTTTAACTAATAAATCATCCACATATACTTCAAAATTTCCTCCCTTTTGCTAGTGAAATATGTGATTCATTAGTTGTTGATAATTATTCTAGCATTCTTTAAGTTGAACAAAATGATATTATAGTAATAAAGCCTATCTCTAGTGATAAAATTTATTTTCATATCGGTTTAGGGTCCATCTAAATTTGTTTGACTCCTGAAAAGACACCTGAAAAGCTCATAACAGTATAGTTGACCATATTGACTAAGTCATTAATGTGAGGTAGAAAGAAAATGTATTTTTGAATATGTTGAGTTTAGATTGGTGAAGTCGATGTCCCATCACCACTTTCCTTCATATTTGGGCATCATTACAACATTTTAATTAATTTCCATTGAATACAAAATATTTATTTTTTCTTCTAATCTTTATGTTCGTTAATTGTCATCCTCACATCAAAATAAACACTTAATCAATCTTTGATAACTTCTCGCCGCACTAGGATGGGGGGTAACACCCTAGCTAGCCCTTTGTAGCATGACACTTATGAGTGATGCAAACTACCATCATCCCTTACCATAATCAAACGCTATAGTGATGTGTCATTTCAAAGCAATGCCAATAACATAAGATAAATTTAATTTTCAAATCCTTCCAATGATTTTGCACAAGTTTTACTTTTTTTATCGATCTAACATCAATCATCATTCATTATTTTCCCGGAATAGGACTGCCATGGCAAAATTATCAAGGAATTATTTTAAAATTTGTAATTATTAATTAGAATTAATCAATTAATAATCATAATTATTACAAAATAGTTTACGTTAAAAATTCCAAAATCATGACTGAAAAATCATGACATGAATCCTTTTGATCATAGTGCAAATGTTAGGATGTCCCTTGTAAGCGACGCGTTGTATAGTCTGAATACAGTGAAAAGTGTGCAAGGGCTCCTACACCGACCCCCGGGTGTAGTGTCAAATGAGCAAGGGTTCTCATATTACGAACAAATGCGGGTGAAGAAGTTAGTCAATGAAATTAATATTAAGATAAGATCTTAAAATATAGATACTCTCACAGATAAATTGATGGAATTTGTTGATATTAAGATTCATAGAAAGATGCATATCTTATCTATTCAAGAAACTAAATGGGTTGGAGAAAAGGTTAAGAAGATTGATAACTTAAGTTTCAAACTTAAGCATTCAGATAAGAGTCGCACTAGAAATGGTGTGTATGTAATTATAAAAAAGATTTTGAAAGATAATATTGTAAAAATTAATAGAATTAGAGATAGATTATAGCCCTAAAGATTATTGTTGATACTAAGATTTTTTATATTATAAATGCTTATGCTCCTCAAGCGGGTCTAGATATCGATTTTAAGGAAAAATTCTGTAATGACTAGAAGATTTAATACAAATGATGTCTCTTGAAAAAAGAATTTTTATTAGAGGAGATTTAAATTAATATTTCAGTAGAGTGGTAGAAGATTTTAGAATTATTCATGGGGAGATTTAAATTAATATGTCAGTAGAGTGGTAGAAGATTTTAGAATTATTCATGGTAGCTACGGTTTTGGAATAATTAATGAAGAAGATAGAGTCATATTAGATTTTGCTTTATCGTATGATTTTCTCATTGCTAATACTTTAATCAAAAAAAGAGATGAGCATATTATTACTTAAAAGAATGGATCTAATAAAACACAAATTGATTATTTTCTTATGAGAAGAAGAGATCGTCGAGAATGTAAAAATTGTAAGGTCATTCTAAGTGAGGATTTAAGTACTTAACATCGATTATTAGTGCTAGATTTTAAGATAAAGAGTTGTAAAATAAAGAAAACTAGAAATAATTATCGTAAAATTAGATGGGGCACCTAAAAGACAAAAATAAAATTATTTTTACGTACTTCAAGATTTCAAGATTTGAGATATTCATGAAGTATCAAATTCTATATGGACAAGTAGAAAACTTTATGTGAGATAAAGTAACAAACATTATTAAACAAGTGACAAAAGATGTACATGGAGAATCAAAAGAAAAATTTTCTATAAATAAAATTATTTAGTGGTGGAATAATAATGTGCAAGGAAAGATAAAATATAAAATGTTATGTTATAAAAATTAGTTTAAATGTAAAAGCTTAGAGAATTGGGAAAAATATAAAATAGCCCGTAGGGAGTCTAAGAGAATAATCTGCTACGCTAAAAATTCTGTTTTTAGTGATTTTTATAATATATTAGATACTAAAGATGGTGAAAAGTATATATAAAAACTAGACAAACAAAGAAAAAGAAAAAACAAAGATTTAACTCAAGTAAAGTGTATTAAAGATGAAAATAAAAGTGTTTTTCTTAGATAAAGATATTTAACATGAGTGGATGAGTTATTTTGATAAACTTTTTAAAGAAGTTTCTGAAAATACAATTAACCTTAGTGATCTTAATTTCGTTAATAATTATAAATATTTCATTTTTACCGTTGCATTAGTAAAAAAAGGGTTGATGAGGCTTTAAAGAAAAACAAGGGTGGAAAGTCTGTAGAACCTGATGATATCTCAAAACCTGATGATATCTATGATATCTCAATTGAAGTGTGGAAATATATAAGAGATTTGGGAGTTTCTTGGCATATTAAACTCTTTAATATTATTTTAAAAACTAAAAAGATGTTTGAGGGGTGGAAAAAGAGTATTTTTTTTTCCCCATTTTTAAAAATAAAAGGGATGCAAAAGAGTGTTCAAATTATAGAGGAATTAAGTTGATGTGTCATACTTTAAAATTATGGGAGAGGATAATTAAACATAGGTTAAAACGTATTAAAAAGATTTTTAATAATCAATTTAGATTTATGTCGGGCAGGTATAATATGGAAGCTATACATTTATTGAGAGGTTTGATGGAGAAGTTCGAAGAGAACGAGGAGGATCTAAATATGATTTTTATTGATTTAGAAAAAGCTTACGATAAGGTTCCAAGAGATATCCTTCGGAAAGTTCTAGAGAAGAAAGGTGTGGATATGGCTTATATTCAAGTCATTGAAAAAATGTATGCTAGAGTTGTTACTTGTGTTTGAAGAGAATGATTGACCAAATATTTTCCTATTTCAGTTGGATTACATCAGGGATTGGCTTTAAGACCATATCTTTTCGGTTTAATTGTGGATGCTCTTACAGGACATTTATAAGAGGATGTACCTTGGTATATGCTTTTTGCTGATGATATCCTTCTTGTGGATAAAACGAGAGAAAAAGCTCAGAAAAAACTTAAATTATGGAAGTCTACATTGGAGTCCAAAGGCTTCGTTTGAGTAGAACTAAAATTAAATATATGGAATGTAATTTTAGTAGTAGTAGCTCTAGTGACAGAATTGTAACTATGGGTGATCAAATTATTAAAAGGTGTGAACGCTTCAGATATCTCGGGTCTATTGTTCGAAGTGATGGTGATATAGATGAGGATGTTATTAGTAGAACTCAAGTTGGTTGGTTGAAGTTAGGAATGCTTCGGGCCTATTGTGTGATAGAAAAGTACCGCTTAAACTGAAAGGAAAATTTTATAATGTGAGACACCTGCAATGCTCTATGGCGTTGAATGTTAGCCTTTAAAAGAGAAGCATAAAACAAAGTTAAGTGTTGCCGAGATGAGAATGCTTAGATGAATGAGTGGTTTTACACTTAGAGACAAAATGAGAAATGAATATATCCGTGATTGGGTTGGTTTTTTAGTGGCGAACAAAATTAGAAAGTTGTCTTACATGGTTTGGTCACACTAAACATCAACGTTCTGACGATCTGATTAGGTGAGTAGATGTTTTAGATTCAACTTTTATTAAGAAAGACAGGTGGACCTAGAAAGGCTTGGGCATATTATATAAAAAGTAATCTTAATTTATTATAATTAAAAAAAAATATGACACTCAATAGGACGCAATGGAGAAAAAGGTTTCATGTAGCCGACCTCACTTAGTTGGATAAAGGTCTGTTGTTATTGCCGTCGTCGTTGTTGTTGTAATGATTATATAGTTAATGAGGTTACACACAAACTATTTAACTTAATAATTTATAAATAATTTGACTTAATCATTCAATTAATAGAACAAGTTTAAATTCAATTAAAAATGGTAACCATAACATTGAGTTATTGATTATGAATAATTACTGATTATATGGTTAATCAACTAATAAATTGGTTGATTAATATGACAATCAATCAACTAACTAACACAATAACAAACATGCAATAAGCATCTTGATAAACATATAATTAATTCCTTTTAAACAATTTTTAAGCAATTATACTTCTAATCAGGAAATAACTTAAGTATTAGAAAGCATTTACTAATAAATAACAGCATTATGATTCTAATCACTTGGTATAAATCTACTTATCATAAACAGCTGCCTAACTGCAAACAACCGCTAATTACCATGTTGATTAATGACCATAAATTGACCATTAAATCATAATAAGTGTCACAATTTTTATTTACTGCCTTAATAAATTTCTTCACTGCCAAATAAAAAACTTCTTAGCAGACTATAGCGAAATCATACAACAATATTATGTTCATATTGTTAATAGAATACAGCCAACAATCCAAACCAATAATGCCCCAATTCTTTAATGAATGCCAAACAAATAAAATAAATGAACAAGGACAACACATTGTAGCAACCAAATAGTATTAAAGATTATAACCATTGAAGAATTAATGTTGATAGATTAGCCAGATTACAAATATCCTACTTACAACCAAACCCTAGAGAAAGAGAAGTCAACAACCTAAGCCCAAAGGATCCAATGACCAAAAAACAGTAAAATCGTTTTCTCCACACACACACACACACACACACAAAAAAACTACGCTCAGCCAGAAACAACGAGCCTAAATGCGAGACCATAGAGCAGAATTGCAAAGACCACATAATATAACTTACCCGGATCGCAGAGCTGGTAGAACGTCTCCACATCTGCAACAAACACCAACGAAGTAAGTAAACATGTTTCAAACTAGCATGCGCATTAAGGGGTAGGTGAAAGCAATATTTAAGGCATCCTAGACCTAGTAAGAACAGCCTAGTAAAGGCAAGAGACGAATAAAAAGTAGTGCGTGGGGACAGAAAGACCTGTTGTCAAAGCCTTGACAACGCCGGCCCGACGTCCTCTGAAATCCCGGAATACCTCCTCCGGTGTACGGGGATTATACGCCGCGCCACCCCCGTCCATCCCACAGGTGCCCAGCCAAAGTATAATGGTGGAATGGAAGTCTGATTTGTTCCTAGAACCGCCTAATACCGGATCAACCGACGAAAAATTGAGAAAAATGAATAGAGGTGAAGACGAAAGAGTCGGATTAAATCCGGTGACAGAATTTAAGGTTACAGCAGCTAGTCCTCGAGGCCGGAGACCCTATCTCGTCCAGAAACCGAGGAATGGAAAAATTGAAGACAGGATGCCAGAGAAACGAAGCGGGGAGAGTAGCAAGATGGTGGAGGCTTCGCAGGCTATTCTTTCTTTTCAAAATATTAAACATTTCCATTTGCTGGCATGATTCATCCCTGCCACATCCATATTTGTCACATATTTCATCAATATGTAATTTTTTTTAACGCATAGCGTCTGTTTGGGATAATTACATTTTATTAATAAGTTGCTCATAAGTATTTGTCGGCAAAAAAATTATTGTATAGCAGTTGATCTGGATAAGCTAGTTGTTTGGTTTGTGTTGTTGAAAAATAACTCTTTTGTAGTTGTTTTTTGATGAATGATTTTTGTCTGTGTAGTAATGTTCTTTACAACAGAACTATCGTAGCAGTATATTTGATATTTGAGAAGCAAAAATTCACTTTAGAACAAAATAAAAAATAAGATATACACCTCAATCAACAGTGAATATCATGATTATTACAATCAAGAAAAAGACTATTAATAATATGTTAATGGTAATTTTAATGTGGAGACTATGTATGTTAATAGTTATGTCCTTCTCCAGCAATAGTCTCCACCCCAGATCACTCTCGGCGATTGATTCTTTAGCTTATCTGCCTATGGAAGAAGTCACAATTTTTGTGGCTCGTCGCGGGCACTTGTAGAACTATCTCTTGTAGCTAGGTGACTGACGTGACGTCAGCAAAGAAGTTTGAAGTATGCAGTAACAAAGCAATCATCGGAGGTCTCTGAAATCCTAGAGCTCGTCATTCATAAATGCTTCAATAGATAATCCATTTGTCATAACATAAGTATAAATTGATAAAAGCAGTAATCAACTACAATTTTGTGTGGGAGCGAGCTCTCAGAGAACTCAGTACACCAACCAACGAATTTGTCACTACAAGAAGACAACAAACCTTATAAAATAGGAGTTATTGGTTGTCTTCAATCAACGTAATAGCAAGTTTGTGTGTGTCACATATGAATATCACCAAAAAGGGGCATCCAAAAGTATCTCAAAAACTGTTGCATCAAAAAGAAAAGAGTTGCTTGGTTGCCCTCATCAGGATTTCACATGTGATACCAATCATCTAGTGACTAACAAGTCATTCATAAGAACTCACAAGGTCTAACGTCTCATCATGGACCGCACAAACCCACAGAAAAAGAAATGGAATGGAAAAAGAAAAAGAAAAACAACTATAAATGACGTGAAGAATCCAAAATCAAAAATATCTACCATGACATGTATGATATAAAGGAGCAGAAAATAATATTAATAATACAAGGAATGGAATTAAAAAATGAGTTGAATAAAATAAACAATAATCGTTCAATCAACATCAAATAATGGCGTCTGTAATCCGCTCTCTCAATTCATCAATTTCTTATGCTAACTTTCTATGATTTCACTTCTAGTTGTGATATTCAAAGGCTTATGTCGAAACCTGTAAATGATCATCGTCGGTCATGCTGGAGTCTACATCATTTTGAGACTGATGATGTCGAATGTAGTTGTGCAGAGTCATTGTAGCCACTACAATCTGCAACTCGTTTCGGAAATGGATACGCCGTCATATCATACAGCATGACCCATTTTTTTTTCCAAACTCTAAATGTTCTTTCAATTACCCCTCGTAACGAGGAGTGTCTTTTGTTAAACATTTACTTCCTACCCCAAACAACACTACTAGATCTTTCAAAATCATGAATGTGATGTTTCATATCGTGAAATGGCTTCAAATACCCCCTTTGTAAAGGATATCCAGCATCAACCAATTAATATTTATCTGTCCTAAATAATAAAATTATTAATAAAATTAAAACAAAAAAAATATGATTATTATTTAAACATACCTGGAGGTGGGTAAGGAAACATATTATTTTGATTTCTTGTTGCAAAAGAAAAAATACGACTGTCATGTGCAATGTCTTCCCAGTCAACCATCACAAAAGTAAAGCACATGTTGAAGCCACATATGGCCATCACATTTTGTGTGGGTGATCCACACTGTTCAATGTATGCGACATTTTCATTATTGGATACACATTCATCCACGTGGATTCTGTCAATTGTTGCAATACCATTTAAAAAAATTAAATAAAGTTATGATGACCACTCTAATCATTTTGACTTTCTAAATATAATGTGTTATAAAATATTTACCTTAAAAAGTAACATATATTGTGGGTCATTTACAATCTTTGTTGAAGTCCTCTCGAATGTTGGATCCTCTGGCTTAGTAATCTGTGTTGTCAAACCAACAAGAGCTTTCGACCCCACTGAGAAATATATGTTGATTATCTCCGAAGAATGCTGAAATCATTCCATTACTCCTCTCATTGATTCATTCTGTGATAAAATGTAGAGGGTTATTGCTAACGCCTCTCTTATTATCATTCGTGAGAAGCCTTAGAGTCCATGACGGCTATGTAGTTTATCAAGCAGATCCATAAATATAGATATGTCATACAGAACATGTTACTGCATCTTGTGGGGGTGTCCTTGTAGCAACTCCCCAACCCATTATCACCAATATAAGTGGATGTCATGCAGGGAATTCGGTCGACGTATGAGTTGTAGTAATTCATACAACAAACATACTGTTGTTGCAATTTTTCTTCTCTGTCTCTCTCTTTGTGAGTCCATGTTGAACAATTGCTCTGTTCAGATAATATATATGAATTATAAAACATTAAAAAAACATCTAAAATCTAATAATGTAATACAATGAGAAGGCATAAATACAGAATAACATATAGATTGTTCATACTAAAAAGGAAAACCATACAATTCATATATCAAATGAAACAATTAAAAAAAAAAAATAACCCATGAGGTAGAACAAAAAATCCACAAAATCAAGTGTCCTTGTTATCTAAAAAAAAACTTAAATAGCTAACCCTAAGGTCAGGGGGCATCTTCATGAAGATGTATTTTTTTAATATTAAAAAATACACACGGCAGTTACAATAGCAAATATGCAAATTAATCTCAATAAAATAACTTTAATTAAAATAGTTTTATCTTTTAAAAATCTATAAACTGTCAAATCCCCTTTAAAAATAACACAAGTATATGTATCGCTCAAGTAATAAAAGGCTTTAATGGAGTCCTAGATATCGATCCCACAAGGAAGTTAGAAATGCCTGTAAATGAGTTCCTAAGATTATAATGAAAGTACTATTTTAAAAATACAGAAAGTAGTGCGAAGTTGAATATTAAGTGAAAGGTGAATGCTAAATAAAATGCAGTTGAAAGACAAAGTTAACTAAATCAAAAGCTAAACTTTCAAAAGTAAAATTACTAAAATTAAAACTAAGATGTTGTGATGAAAAGTTCAAATTTAAGAAAGCATCATTCCCCTTTACTATAAGTATATGGTTTGTAAAGAAATTAAAATCATTTGAAAACATATATAAAAATTGTTTTATGTCAAATAGGAGCAATCTTATTCTTTAACCTCTTCTGAGTGCATAAAAAACATGACTAATCCAAAGTTTGGTCCATAATTCCTTGGTTAGGCTAGGAGGATACTGACTGCCACTCTAAATCTTCCACTACTCCCTCCCTCCACTGAGGGCTAATAATCTCGCATTAGTTCCGAATCAACTGGACCAAATTGGGGATTTTAATCTACACCTTAGAATCTCCAATTCTGCACCCAACAAAATATATTTCTCTATGTATTTGCATCCAATTCTATGGATGAAATACTCTCCCATGAAATCAAATGTGATTCTCCCCATGTTGTAGAAATCATAGCCCTTTCGGAACATATGTTTCTAAACACATTTTAATATTTTAATTGGCCAGATCGAAAAGTAAATGAAGATCGGAGTTCAAATCATCATAAATTATTGACATTTAAAACCATATAAAACAAAATCAATTCTTCACAAAACCATATCTCAAAGTAAGTAGAAGGATAAAGAAGACTACTCAGAATTTGTGAGAAGGATACGACACTACACGAATTTCATTAATAAAAACATGTTTACAAAACAAAAAAAATAAAAGACACAACTTATCTCACAATTCTTCCCAAGCAAACTCTTAGAAGTTCTCTCCAAGCCTTCCTCTCTTTACAAGCACTCTCAAATCTCTCTTAAAAGTGTAATGAAGAATAAATCTCTCACCTTCCCTCTCCTCTTACAATCCTTGAAGAAAATATCCTAGCCCTTAACTTTCTCTCTCTTTCTCTCTCTAACTCTCCTTCACGCCACACACCAATACTCTCACCTCTCTCTCTCTCTTCTCTCAAGCCCAATATTTCCATCTCTTTTATCAAAGACTGACTCCCTCCAAAAAGAATTCAAAATTTCCCCCCAAATTCTGTCTAAAAGTCAACTCTTTTGAATTCAAATGACATGTCCAGTGATCTAAGAGACGTATGCCTTCATAAAAGAACCTTCCAAAGTATTTAGATGCATTGAATTACTCCAAGGGGTGTTTAGAACAAATGTCCCTATGAAAATTCACGTAAAATTCATCTCGAACCGCCTTAATCCTCAAAAAAACATCCCGACACATCTGGTGCCAAATCTGGCGCATCATGTGCCAACTCTCTGTCAAATGGCGTATCTGGCGCCAATCCGTCGCATCATGCGCCAATTTGCTGAAGACCGCGTTGTTCTGGGCTTTAGCGCACGTCGCATCATGCGCCAGTTTGCTGAAGACCGCGTTGTTCTGGGTTTTGCTGCATCTAATATCAATCTGGAGCATCATGCGCCAGAATTCAAAACTTCATTGTTTTGGCTTCAAATTTCGTCCTTTTTTGCTACTTTTGCTCTAAATGCCTAAAATTGATATATCTGCAATAAAAACATGAAAAAGCTCTTTCTTAAAGTGTAATATCACTAAAAATAATTGTAAAATATATACATAAAATAACATATTATTTTCTGTATCTAAATCCCTCAAAATTAAATGTTACTTGTCCTCAAGTGACACTTTTACTACATAAAAGAATATGAATTAGGATAGAGACTAACTTATAACTTCTATACTTTAGTTCACTAAATAAAATAGTGAAATTTAAGAAAAATCTTTAATAACTTAGATTAAAATTCTAAGTCTAACAGCACTTAGTAGTCAATTTTTGGATTTCTGAATCTCTATTCATTTCAAGAAGAGATTCTAATTATAATTCTAAGAGTACTTAGTAGTCAATTTTAAGATTTCTGAATCTCTATTTATTTTAAGAAGAATTGCAATTTGTCATATCAAGGGCATCTAGAATATTCATATGAAAAAAAACTTCAGAAAAATTTTACTAATAATGTTACTAATAATCTGAAATAAGTTTAGAAAATGTAATAAATCATGTTCCTTAAGTTGATTCAAGTGATGCCAATTTTTTATTAGACGTTTCCTCAAACTTCTCCTCACTTATTTTTCTTTTCTTTTCTTTTACTTTTTCTCTTTTTTTTCTTTTAGGATCTTTTCAATCCTTTCTTTTATTTTTCTTTTTCAAGTGAGTATTATTATATCTGGATAATTTTTAATAGTTTTGAACTTCACTATCCACTTCTTAAAGTTAAAACTCCTTACCTTTCTTCACTTTATAAATTCATATTAGTTAATGATTTTCATAAAGTCTCATTATTTTCTTCTTACATGAATCTCTAAAATTCTTAATACTTTAAAAATACAATTTATTTTACTTTAAATAGAAAAAATTAGTCATGTCTTATCATAACAAATATCTTTAACATTAGAATTAACCTTCATTGTTAAAAACTTTAGCCTAAATTTACCATAATATTCATAAACTTAAGTAGTTATTTAAATTTTAATCTTAACATCCCATGACATGTTAAATTAATTTAAAAATATTGTTACTTAAGGGCAAATACAATTTAGTTTACTTCCTCTCTTTTTTTTTAAAAAAAAAAAATTCTTCCCCCTTAACGTAAGTTCTTAAGCATTTTAAAAATATTTTTGTACAAAATTCATTTGGTGAAAGAAAACAGTAAATGCATGAAAAATAAAAACTAACATGTAGAGGATTTCTAAATATGAAACTTAGCTCTGGTCGAAACTTGGCTCTGGTATACTGCAGGCAGTAACTTTAAAAATACATACAGGCTTTAAAGCAGTAAATGAGACATAATATATTCTACAGAATTTGTTGAGATTTAAAAACAAAAATAAAAATTGAAAATACTAAAAATGCAAAAAAAATAAAAAATCTACTGTTACTTTTACAATTTAAGTCCACAACATAAAATAAAAGTTTTTACTTCTACAGTTTCAAATGCCAACCAAATAAAATTCATACAACATACAAAAAAACAAATAACACAAACAAACAAACAACTAAACAAATAAACTAACTTCAGAAAATATCAATCTTCATCACCTTCCTCATCATCATCATCATCATCTTCTTCCTCTTCTTATTCTTCTTAATCATGAATGGGAGCATATGAGTAAAGTTATGATAAGTAAGAAATTCCACATTGTATTCACCCCTGAGATACCTCACCATAACATCCTCAAAAGCAATATCATGTTGAACTTTCATCTGCTAATTCTCATCATTATAAGTATTTCTTGCTCCGATCTCTTCAATATGATTCTAAACATTTACTATATATAATTGTTGAATCAGGAGTTGGTCTATAATGTTTTCTAATGATGCAGGGCGAGAAGTAGATGCCCCTGCAACTGATGTAGAGGGTTTATTGCTTCTTTCACCCTTGGATTTAACAAATGATTTAAGTCTCTGAATCATATGCTTCCCAATAGGATTTTTTGGTTGTAATTTTTCTTCATTTCTATGGGATTCTACCCATGATTGCTCACAAAGAGTGAAAATCAGGCAGGGTAACCCAAACCACTAGCTGTAGAGCTCTTAGTTATACTCCGTGCATGATGAACTATAAAAGCACCAACATTTATTGCTTTCATGTTTTGAATGCAACTGTTCAATATAGTTCTATCTTTCATTACATTGGCAAGATGATTTGTTGGTAATAATCTAGCAGAAATGAAGTGGTTTCATACCTTTGACTGACTAGTCAACATGGAAGCAGAGAAGTTAACTATCTTATTATTTTTAGTCCTTCATTCTCCTTTTCCATCAGTCAGGAAGGAAATCACTTCTTCCAGTGATGAATCAATCATCACAAATGCAACACATTCTTCATGAAATACATTCCTCAGCCCATAAAAAAATATTAATTTTTTATGCAGTAAATTCAACTTGCTTACCTCTCACGTGAATATAATCGTCATCAGTAAATCTTAATTTAGCGTAAAACTTCTGAATCATTAGCACAATTTCTACTACAGTGAAGTAACAAAACCGTTTCCAATTTCTGGCAAGAATCAACCTCTTGATCTCGCAACTCGGGTTAGCAAATGCTCGTTCCTGGATCAATCTTGTCGATTCGATTTGAGTATTAAAACTGTGTTGGGCCTTCAAATTAGCAAATCTTCTTGCATCAAAATTATTTGTTTTTCCTCTCTTTACTCGTGGAGCCATAAAATTCTACCAAAATCCAAAAAAATCACAAAATAAAAGTCTAACTCCCCAAAGCGCTTAGTATGTAAAATATTCTGAACAAAAACTCAAAATGTAAAATAAACAACGATAAGTATGGTTTGCCTCCCACAAAGCGCTTAGTTTAATGTCGTTAGCCCAACATTTCCAGTCTTTATTCTGGGTGACCCCTTTATTCTGGGTGACCCAACATTATAGTTTCTTTAAAAAATTGTCTTTGACCATCAAAATATGGTTTTAATCTGTGCTCATTTACTTTAAATATTCTTCTAGTCTTAGGATATTCTATATTAACAGCTCCATAAGAATAGACTTTTACAACTTTGAATGCCCATTTCCATCTAGACTTCAATTTTACCGAAAATAATTTTAATCTTATATTATATAATAACACTTCCTGTTCAGATTCAAATTCCTTTTTTATTATCTTCCGATCATGCCATTCTTTCATTCTTTATTTATAAATCCTAACATTATCGTAAGATTCATTCCTAATTTCTTCAAAGGCTCATTCAATTGCTATAATCTTTTCTCACCAATGTCTTTCAAATTGAAATTGAATTCCATAATAGCCCAATAAGCTTTATGCTCCAATTCTACTGGTAAGTGACAAGTCTTCCTAACAATTAATCTATAAGGGGACATACATATAGGTGTCTTATATAGGTGTCTTTCCAATAGGAGTCTTATAAGCAGTTTTGTATACTCATAGTACAGTATCTAATCTAAGAGACCAATCCACATACATATAAACTGCTTCTTATTATTATTTACACTTTTTTCCAAATTTCTTTTAATTTTACGATTAGATACTTCTGTTAAACCACTTTTCTGGGGATGATAAGCAGTTATAATTTTATGCATTATATTATATTTTTCGACCAATCTTCCAATTGTAACATTTCTAAATTGAGATCCTCCATCGGTAATGATTACTCTAGGCATTCCATATCTTGTAAATATGTTTTTAATTAAAAATTTTAAGAAACTCCGAGCATCACATCGAAGTAAAGTGATTGCTTCAATCCATTTTGAAACATAATACACTACAATCAATATATATATATATATATATGTATTTCCAAATGAAGGCATGAATGGTCCCAAAAAATCTAATCCCCACACATCAAAAATTTTAATTTCCAAATTAAAATTTAGAGGCATTTCATTTCTTCTAAAAATATTACCTACTCTCTGATACTGATCACATGTTTTTATATATATATATTAACATTTTTAAAAGCAAATAAAATCCATATTACAAAATTTTATGAACAGTTCTATCATTCCCAAAATGTCCTTCAAATTCAAAATCATGACATTCTAAAGATTTTCCTGAATTTCTTTGTAAGACACACATCGTCTCATTGCTAAATCTTTGCACTGTTTATATAAATATAGGTCATCCTAAAAATAAGACTTTGCATCTTGAATGAATTTCTTTTCCTGTTATTTTGTTAATCCATATGGTAAAATACCACTAACAATAAAATTTACAATATCAACATATCAAAGTATTTCCCATCCTTTCACAATATAAAGTTGTTCATCAGAAAAAGTTTCATTAATTTATTTTTCCATGTCAAGTATTTATTCTTGTTCTAGCCTAGATAGATGATCAACAATTTGATTATCAATCCCTTTCCTATCTACTATTACGAAATCAAACTCTTGCATTAGAAGTACTCATCTAATTAGTCTTGGTTTAGCATCCTTCTTTTGCATCAAATATTTAATAGTTGAATTGTCAGTATGCACAACACATTTAGCTCCAATTAGATATGACCTAAGCTTATCAAAAGCATATACAATGACTAACAACTCTTTTTCAGCGGTGGTCTAGTTAATCTGAGCTTCATTAAGAGTCTTACTAATATAGTATATAACTTTCAAAATCTTATCATATTTCTGCCCTAATACAGCTCTAATTGCATAATCACTTGCATCACACGTTAATTCAAAAGGTTTTTCCCAATCAAGTGAAACAATTATAGAAGCAGTGATCAATTTTTCTTTTAAAATTTAAAGGCTTTAAGGCAATCTTGGTTGAAATCAAATTTTATATCTTTTTCTAGAAGTTTTCCTAACGGTTTAGTAATTTTTTAAAAAACTTTAATATATGGCCTATAAAATCTAGCATGTCCTAAAAAACTCCTAACTCCTCTTACATTAGTAGGTAGAGGTAAGTTTGATATAACATGAATTTTGTATGATCTACTTTCATGTCATTTTCTGAAATTTTATGCCCAAGTACAATTCCTCCTGCAACCATAAATTAACATGTTTCTCAATTCAATACAAGATTAGTCTTTTCACATCATTCAAGAACTTTCTTTAAATGATTTAACATATTTCAAATAAAGTTCCAAACACAGAAAAATCATCTATAAAGACCTCAATCCCTTTTTCAATCAAATCACTGAAAATTGACATCATACATGTTTGAAATGTTGTTGGTGCATTACATAATCCAAAGGGCATCCGCCGAAAAGCAAAAATTCCACAAGGACTAGCAAATGTTGTTTTTTCCTGATCTTTTGGAGCTATAGGTATTTGATGATAACTGGTATATTCATCTAGAAATCCAAAATATATGCGCCCAACCAACCTATCCAGCATCTGCTCCAAAAAGTGTAAAGGAAAATGATCCTTCCTGGTGGCAGAATTTAATTTTCTATAGTCTATACAAATTAACCATCCAGTGACTTGTCTTATTAATATTAATTCAGTATTCTCATTTGCCACTACATTCAATCCTCCTTTCTTTAGAACACAGTGAATTAGATTTACCAAAGCATTGTCTGAAATAGGATATATTATTCCAACATCTAACCATTTTAAAATTTTTTTCTTAACAACTTTTTTCATCATTGGATTTAATCTCCTTTGACAATCAACTCTTTGTTCAAGTTTATCTTCCAATAAAATTCTATACATACAAATTGAAGTATTGATCCCTTTAATATCAGCTAATGTTCATTCAAATGCTTTTTTTATATCTTTTCAAAGTTTCCAACAACTGTTGTTCTTGCTCATTAGTTAATTTTGAGGATGCTATAACAGTTAAGTAGATAAATCCCCTAAAAATGCATACTCCAAATGTGTAGGAAGTGTTTTCAGTTCTAGTCAGGAAAATTTTTAATAGATGAAATCAAATTCTTATTACTTTCTGTAGGATCTAACAATTCAAATTTTTCCTGAACATAATCCAAATTTTCTTTACTCACTTTCGTAGATTCATCTTGAATTTTATCCTTATCTTGATTTCCATATATTCCTTTTCAAATTCTCTTTCAAATGTCTTTTTGAAATATTCATGGCTTAGACATTCATTAATATCCATTCTGAAGCATTCAATCTCTTGCTCTTTTGTAGGGTATCTCATTGATTTTGTAGTATTAAATGTAACATCTTGATCACTAACTCTCATAGTTAGTTATCCTTTCTGCACATCTATCAAATCTCTACCAGTGGTCAGGAATGGTCCTCCTAAAATGATAGGAATTTCTTTATCTTCCTTCATATCTAATACAATAAAATCCACAGACAAGATAAATTTATCAACTTTTAGCAAAACATCTTCTATAACTCCTTTAGGATAGGTAATCGAACAATCAGCTAACTAAAGAGTTACAATCATAGGTTAAATATCTCATAAGCCCAACCTTCTGAAAATTGATGATGACGTAAGATTAATACTGGCTCCTGACTCAAGAAAAATATGTTGAGATTTTCATACCTATTTTATACTATTTTTAATGATATTGCACTTTAAAATAACGCAAGTTTATGTATCGCTCAAGTAATAAAGAGCTCTAATAGAGTTCTAGATATCGATCCCACAGGGGATTTGAAAATGCATGTAAATAAGTTCTTATTATTATAATGTGAAGATGTAAAGTTTTATTTTAAAAATGCAGAAAGTAAAGTACAAAGTTGAATATTAAGTGATAGGTGAATGCTAAATAAAATGCAGTTGAAGGACAAATTTAACTAAACTAAATGGTAAACTTTCAGAAGTAAAGTCACTAAAATTAAAACTAAGATGTTGTGACGAAAAGTTCAAATTTAAGAAAGCATCATACTCCTTTACAATGAGTATATGGTTTGTGAAGAAATTAAAATCATTTGAAAATATATATAAAAACTGTTTTTGCCAAATAGGAGCAATCCTATTCTTTACTCTCTTCCGAGTACATAAAGAACATTGACTAATCCAGTGTTTGGTCTCTAATTCTATGGTTAGGTTGGGAGAATGCTAGCTGCCACTCCAGAGCTCCCACTACTCTCTCCCCTGAGGGCTAACAATCTCGCATCAATTTTCAATCAACTGGACCAAATTGGGGTTATTAATCTGTCACCTTAAAATCTCCAATTCTGCATCCAACAAAGATATTTCCCTATTTATTTGCACCTAATTTCATGGATTAAATACTCTCCCATGAAATCAAATGTTATTCTCCCCATATTGTAGAAATCATAGCTCTTTCGAAACATATGTTTCTCAACACATTTTAACATTTAAATTAGCCAGATTGAAAAGTAAATGAAGATCAGAGTTCAAATCAGCACAAATTATTGACATTTAAAACCATATAAAATAAAATCAATGCTTCAGAAAACCATTTCTCAAAGTAAGGAGAAGAATAAAGAAAACTACTCAGAATTCAAGAGAATGATACGAGAAAACACGGATTTCATTAATAAAAATAAGCTTACAAAACAAAATAAATAGAAGACAACTTATCTCACAATCTTTCGTAAGCAAACTCCTAGAAGTCCTCCCCAGGCCTTTCTCTCTTTATGAACACTCTCAATTCTCTCTTAGAAGTGTAATGAAGAATAAATCTCTCACCTTCCCTCTCCTCTTACAATCCTTGAAGAAAATCTGCCAACTCTTGACTTCCTCTCTCTGTAACTTTCCTTCATGCCACTCACCACTACTCGCCCCCCTCTCTCTCTCTTCTCTTAAGCCCTAGAATTTCCTCTCTTTTATCAAAGGTTGCCTCCCTCCAAAAAGAATTCCAAATTTCCCTCCAAAATTCTGTCCAAAAGTCAACTCTTTTGAATTCAAATGACCATTGATCTAAGAGACATATCCCTTCATAAGAGAAACTTCCAAAGTGTATGGATGCATTGAATTACTAAATGGGGTGTTTAGAATAAATGTCCTTGTGAAAATTCAGGCAAAATTTGTCTCAAACCTCCATAATCTGCATAAAGTTGTCCATGACGCATCTGACACAAAATCTAGTGCATCTTGCGTCGACTCTCTGTCAAATGATACATCGAGCGCCAATATCGTGCATCATGTGCCAGTTTGCTGAAGACCGCGCTGTTCTGGGCTTCGGCGCATCTGGAGCCGATCTGGTGCATCACGAGCCAGAATTCAAAACTTCGCTGTTTTGGCTCTAAATTTCATCTTTTTTGCTCCTTTCGCTCTGAATGCCTAAAATTGATATAACTACAACAAAAACATAAAGATACCTTGTTTAAAGTGCAATATTACCAACAATAGGAATAAAATATATACTTAAAATAATATATTATTTTCGTGTATCAGTCCCCATAAGTAAATGGAGTTGCCTCCTGTTGACCTCACTTTTGGTTGAGGTCTAGTATGGTTAGGTTGGGAGAATGCTAGCTGCCACTCCAGAGCTCCCACTACTCTCTCCCCT
>NW_018250977.1:0-1835 GCF_001263595.1 Phalaenopsis equestris
GGTATATGGTGCTAACTTTAGGGCATTATAATTTTGATATTAGGGATGTTATAGAAGACTTGGTTGAAATTTTTAGTTAAAAGGACTACGCCAGAGCTTAGGTAATTAGGATGAGATAATAAGAATATAATTTTACTATTTATATTAGGGATGTTATAAAAGACTTGGTTGAAATTTTTGGTTAAAAGGACTATGCCAAAGCTTAGGTATTTAGGATGAGATAATAAGAATATAATTTTACTATTTATGTTAGGAAAGAATTGTACTTTTGAAAAACTATGGTTCTTAGAAGTACTCTTTAAAAGAATTTAAACTCTATTAAAACTTATTTTCAAACTAATATTTAGAACTTTGAACTGGAGGAAAGTTATGAGTTCTTAACTTTAGGAGGAAGATAGTGAAATTCAAAACAATTGAAGGTATGTCCATATATGGTAATCCTCACATAAAAGTGTAAAGAATTAAAATGATCTTGAAAAAAGAAAAGAAAAAGAAGAAAGGAAAAAATATATATATAAAAAAAGTGAGGAGAAACTTGAGGAAATGCCTAATCAAAAATATACATAAAAAAAAGGGAGGAGAAACTTGAGGAAATGCCTAATCAAAAAATTGTTTCACTTGAATCATGTTAAAGAAAAAGACTTAAATACAATCATAAATTTGTATTTATTTCAAAAGGTATTAGCAAAATTTTTACAAATTAAGTGTTTAAATTCTGATTTCATGCTTTCCAAATATCTCATGTTTGACAAATTACAATTATTTTGAAATAGATAGAAAATTAAGATTCCTAAGTTAAATACTAAAGATATTTATACCATAGTCTTAGCCCGATTTACTAGAATTGCTTCTAGGTTGTACAATGACATTCCTATGGGCAATCTTGAAGAAACTCACTATCTCAAATCAATAAAATTGGTTTTTAAAGTTGTAGAGTTACTTGAAGACATGTAACATTTAAGTTTAGGAGATTTTGATATGTCTTTCAACATGCTTAATTTCCCTTATCTTTTACACCTGTTTTAGATGAAACTGTACTTTAAGGAAGGGTATTCTTCTATTTTTCTTGCAGATTTGACAGGTAGGAGACATGGAGTGAAGCGGAGTAGAAAAGAGAAAAGAGGAGTTGAATGGAGCATATTGGAACCATCAAGCATGTCATCTAACAGCTAGAATCTAGGTGCCAAGGTACTACATCTAAGTGCCTTTGCACCAACTTATTTGCACCAAGGCGCCAAAACCAACGCAATAACTTGAGAGGAGGCGTCAAGGCATGACCATTTTTCTACAGTTGCTCCACCACGACTTAGGGAGTCATGTGGTGGTTTTAAGTAGTTCAAAGTGAGATTTTGAGAAGAGCAGAAGCATTCTGAAGCAAGAGGAGAAGTGGAGAGAAGCCAAGGAGTTCTAGAGAGATCTAGGTTTTGTAAAATTTCACTTTTCTTGAGAGATTTGTAAGGGGTTTAGAAAGAAATAGGTAAGCATTATAACATTGTAGATGGGATTTAGATTCTTTTTTCAAGGAACTTCTCAACTCTTTTTAGAGGAGAAAAACTAAGTAACTTGTTTGCATTTGTCTTGGACTTCTTGTAAACACATATTTAGTGTATTTGTTATGTTAAGTGGTTGTGATTTCCATTGTAATCTTCATGCTTTATGAGTAGATTTCCTTTACTTTTCCCTTCTAATGAATAAGTAGGATTTGTAAGATGTGTTGAATGCTTTAGAATTGGATTTTAATACTAGTGTGATGATCTTTCCTTCTATTCTTTGTTTACTTTTTGTATTGGTCATATGAATTATTAAAATTTGTTTTGAACCTATAAAGACTCGGA
>NW_018250977.1:1845-3810 GCF_001263595.1 Phalaenopsis equestris
AATTACTGACATAAACTACTAGGGAGAACACATTGAACTAGTGGGTGAAGGAAAAGAAGTCCATAGGGCAATGCAAATAGATAGGGAGATAGGTTTTGATGGGTATAACTTGGGGGTTTATAGGGTGATAGGAAAAAACACTTACAAAATTAAACCAAACTTCTTTATGCACTCCAAAGAGAGTAAACAAGATGTATGCTCCTATTTTTCATTAGCCATATTAGTAATTTTAAGTATTCAATTCTACAATCCACTTAGGCAATCACAAGAGAAAGGTAGCTTTTATATCTTGAAGTTCACCAAACCATTTGATATAGTTGGGCGTAGCTTTAGACTTAGTGATGAAGTTTAGGAGTAATTGTTAGAAAAACCATTTTAATTTGCATTCCAAACTAAAACCTGAGCATAGTAGACTAGAACTTTGCCTAAAGGACTCGTTACCTCCTTCCCTGTGGGATTGATGATTCAGACTCAATAGAGCCCTACATTATTGAAATGATATGTATACTTGTGTGAGAAACACCAGTGAGTAATAATACCTAATTTTAAGAACTCAATTAATTTTCAAGGGAGCAGATCAAGCTTCTGGTGCTAATACCAAAACTTATATTATTGTGATAATCACTGGGGCTGATCAAGGTTGGATGTGGATTCATCTTGTTGGTGTTGGATTAGTTTCCCTCCACTGCCTAGTTATCTAGCCAGAAGTTGATTTGACCATTCCCCAATTCCCAAATAAATAAATCTTCAGCTTTGTTCCTAATCTTCAGTAGTTTAACCTGAACTTTGGAGTCTCCCAGTCTTCTTCTGACATTGGTAGGGTGCTTCTCCTTACAACATTTGCCCCACACCTAGAGAGATTCCAGTTGTTTGCATCTGATCAAAAGTTTGCAAAAATTAATAGTGTTGAGCTATTTAAAGTCCTTAAAGCATAGCCCTCACTACAATATGAGGTTTACACACTTTTTTTCTAGTTGATCCAATGCATTTGCTTCCTTTGTCCACCTCATAGAAATCAGTTAAAACTTCTTTCTAAAACCAATTGTGTACTCTTCTTCATAGTATTCATTTGCATAATATAGGATGGAAATGTTGAGAGGTTGTTTTTCAACAAGGTGATTCTTCCTCCATTAGATAAGAATGAAGTTGTCCAGCAATTCAGTTGCTCATTAATTTTACCAATGATTTCATCATATTGTATTTGTCAGGTTCTACCTTTCAAGAGACTTACACCTAGGTGTTAAAATGGGATGGAGCCAGTGCAGAATCCAATGACGTCTTTTATCCAGTGTTTAGAATGGGCCTTGACTCCCTTACTAAATATAATGTTGCGTTTATCCTTGTTTAAACACATCTCTAAGTTTTTTTGGAAATTCATCAGACATTTGTGAATGGCTCTAAAAGCTGGTTTAGAAGCATTGGAGAAGAAGATCACATCATTTGCATAAGACAAGTGTCTTATCATTATAATGGATTTATGGCTATATCTTGTGCAGATAGAAGCAAGATGAATTTAGTTTAGCATCCATGTGAGGTAGTTAAATGCCAAAATGAAGATCGTTAGAGATAGTGGGTCCTCTTCCCTCTACTAGATTTTAAGAACCTATGTGCTTGTCCATTGATTAGAATGGAATGTGCATCGTTTGAAAGCCACCACTTGATTATATTACAAAAGTTAGTTGGAAAAACCTTAGCCATAAATAATTCTACAATGAAATCTCACTTGATAGTGTCATGGGCCTTTTCAGAACTAACTTATAGATTAAGAACCCCCCCTCCCAAACATGGTTTATCTAAATCAATCAGCATCTCTTAGGCTAGTAACACTACAATAATCCTCCCTTTGACAAAAGCTGACTGATTAGCACTGATCAGAAGTGGAGATAGGGCTGTAGTCTGTAAACATGGATTTTGCTAATGACCTTAGTGATCAAACACACACACACACACACACACACACACACA
>NW_018250977.1:3946-19490 GCF_001263595.1 Phalaenopsis equestris
CACTAAAAACAAAATACTTACATGGTGTTCTAGGGGTTCCTCCTTCCGCATTACAACTCCACATAAAAAAAAGACGAAAAGAGAAGTAAAAGGATATAACATCCCCTAAATTACATGTGTCCCGACAAAAAAGTATACCAATCCAATAAATTATACCCCATATTAACATGTAAAAAATAATGCAAAAACAGATGTGAGAGTTGTAGAGCCAAGAAGTCCTCATCCAAAAAAGCTGGGGCCTGAACCGAGAGAACCTGCTTGCAGAGCATCACCTGAGAAAAGGACCTGTAGAGAAATTCAAAAGCAAAAGCGAAATGGTTTTGCTGACAGAGCAGAAAAGGAGAAAGCTGTAAAAACCAAGCCTCATTGCTGCTATAGAGAAAATAAAATTGAGGCGTCCCTAATACATGAAGAGCATAAGAAATCAAACTTCTTGAAAGACAGTACAGGTATAGTAATAAAATTGAGCCATGAGCCTCCAAATTTTGCAAGGAAGTGTGAATTAAAAGGTGCAACCACTGAGTTTGCTCAGAGTATAGAGTGTTCCTGTAATGATATATAACCCAAGTAATAAATGCTCTACCAACAATCTTAAAATCAGTATAAAAAATAGTGGGAGTTGCAACAATTAACTCCCAATTCCATATCAGCCAGCCAAGCCAATCTTTCATAATAAAACCATATGCCAAAACTGAAAGGCTAGATATCAAAATAAGAAACTGAAGTTCACTGTAGTCAGAATAAGGATCCAGTGTTCACCATATTCCTCTTCCAAAGGAACTGTAAAACCAAACAGAAAACACAAAAAAGAGGTATTAAGGTAGAGAGAGTGAGGCTCAAAATTGTGTGGCCAGTAATACAAAACCAACTGTCCTTTACTGGCTCAAAGTATAGCAAGTCAGTAGAATTCCGAACAACAACAATCATAGAGCAAGTATACCGTATTCCAGTGTTCCTGCAATGATAAATCACCCAAGGAATAGTTGAATGATGTACTTGCTTTATGGTTATTGTTGATGGAAATCTCACTGACTTGCTATAATTTTAGCCCGTTAAGTGCAGATGGTTTCTTTTTACTGGCCCCATAATTTGGAGCCTCACTCTCTCTACTTTACTAACTCTTCTTAATGCTTTTCTACCTGGCTTCACTATTCCTTTTGAGGAGAAATGTTGTGATTATGGAATGCTTCTCTATTTAAAGTGAACTTCAAGTTCCTTATTTCAGTCTCTAGCCTTTCTGTTTTTTCTTACGGTTTTATTTTGAAGGGTTAGTTTGGCTGGCTGGTTTGGAATTGAGAGTTAGTTGTTGAGACATTCACATTTTTTTATATTGAGATTGGTAGTAGAGTAACTATTCCTTGGGTGATTAGAATATATATATATATATATATATACTGTATTTGTAATCCTAAGGGGATGCACTGTTTTTTTAAGAAACCAGGAAGCCGCCGCTCCTGCTCCCGAAAAAGTAGACAGATATGTATGTATGTATGTATGTATGTATGTATGTATGTATGTATGTATGTATGTATGTATGTATGTATGTATGTATGTATGTATGTATGTATGTATGTATGTATGTATGTATGTATGTATGTATGTATGTATGTATGTATGTATGTATGTATGTATGTATGTATGTATGTATGTATGTATGTATGTATGTATGTATGTATGTATGTATGTATGTATGTATGTATGTATGTATGTATGTATGTATGTATGTATGTATGTATGTATGTATGTATGTATGTATGTATGTATGTATGTATGTATGTATGTATGTATGTATGTATGTATGTATGTATGTATGTATGTATGTATGTATGTATGTATGTATGTATGTATGTATGTATGTATGTATGTATGTATGTATGTATGTATGTATGTATGTATGTATGTATGTATGTATGTATGTATGTATGTATGTATGTATGTATGTATGTATGTATGTATGTATGTATGTATGTATGTATGTATGTATGTATGTATGTATGTATGTATGTATGTATGTATGTATGTATGTATGTATGTATGTATGTATGTATGTATGTATGTATGTATGTATGTATGTATGTATGTATGTATGTATGTATGTATGTATGTATGTATGTATGTATGTATGTATGTATGTATGTATGTATGTATGTATGTATGTATGTATGTATGTATGTATGTATGTATGTATGTATGTATGTATGTATGTATGTATGTATGTATGTATGTATGTATGTATGTATGTATATGTATATGTATATATGTATATATATTTGTGTGTGTGTGTGTGTGTTGATTTATAAATGTTTGTATATAAACTAGTGTTTATGTATGTATATGTATGTATTCATATAAATAGTTTGTTTAACTTGCTAATGTCATATTTGTGTTGATTAAATTTAAATTTGGTTAGCTAGCCTATATGTTGGAAGTAATATTTTAATTAAGTTGTATTTTCAAAAATAAAATTTTATATTTCAATTATGTGAATTCCTAAATCACAACAATATGAAGATTTTAAAATGTAAAAACATAAATTATTTTATTACAAAAATAATAGAATTAAAATTGGAGAAACTTATTAGATTACAAATACATACATACATACATATATCAATGACAAAATATAGGAATGATACTAAATGAAAAAAACTTGGCCAAAGAAGGTGTTTAACATGATTGATTTAAGCAAATTATCTTAAAGTGTTTATAAATTTTTTTAGTAAGCCATTTATTGCAATATTAACAAATATGAAAAAATGTTTATTATGAAATAATTATAAAATTAAAAATAAATCTTTGAAACTAATTTAAATTTCCTTTTTCAATAAAAAAAGAATAAATCAAAGTTGAAAATTGAATATGTGAAGTGATTTGATTAATTATCACAACAAATTGTTTTTTTAAGAAAAAATAAAAAATAAAAATAAAACTAAACCTCATTTATTTTAGTTCTTAAAAAAATTCAGAAAATAAAATATAAATAACATCCTGATAATAAATTTATTATTATTTAATTCCTTGAAAGCGTAAAAGTGAGAATATTTAATTGAGCTAGTTGTGAAAGCATATGCATGAAAGCATTCTATCAGTGTTCTAAATCATAAGAACTCTAAATGGTTTTGAGTCATGATTCACAAGCTATGTTGCACTTAACCTTACCCATCTTGGGGAATTATCAGGTAGTTGAATATCTTTGTGTGATAAATTTTGTCAAGTTGAACACTTAGTAATTACATTAAACTACACCACACTACATTTGCTATCATTATCAAATAGTGAGATACACATGTGTATACATTATACATTACCTTGATATTATTCATCATGAAGTCTAAAAGGAGGCTTAGTTGGCTTGAAATAGTAACACTAAAGGCTATGGGTTGTCTAGGATGCATCGTAATGCATGGGATGGTCTGCTATTATATTCGACTAGTGAGGATTTAAAGGACACCTTTGAGTTAGCATCTATCAATATTCTCACCTTCAAAGTACGGTCCATTATTATGCGTTTTAGTGGTTCCATCACTTTTATTGCACACCATCATCATATGATGGGATTTATATTATTTAAAGGTTAAACATGTACTAAATTACAAAAATTAATAAGAAAATTATAATTACCATATGTACAGATACAATAAGATATAGAGCGAAAGCTTTTAAAAATTCAATTTTCTTAGAGGACCCAATAGAAATAATGCGATAATGATTATTTCAACCTTCAATATTCAATAAAATCATAAGTATCTAATCATTCATAAATCTTTTGACCTTATCATTTATTAATTTTTGATATTATTATCTTGTATGAAACATAAAAAAGAACCATGATATACAATATAACGTGAAGGCTGCTATCTTATATGAAATTAACTTCAAAATATGAATCGAGGCATTGGTGGGAGTAATTGAAGAGCAAGTTTATGGCAAAGTTGTATGTCCATTTCATATCAATAGGTCTAAAGAGGGAGATTTCGATGACATTTAGTAACAAGAATGGATGTTGAGGTGATTACGTTCCTTGCTATAGACATTATGATAACAGACTACATTATATGAAGGAGTCAATGGAAGGAAGGAAGATGAAAGAAAGTATAGGGATTATATGATGAAGAAGAAGATGATGATGATGATTGAGATGAGGATCATGACGATTAAAATTGTTATTATGATTTTTTTTTCTTATAAATATCAGACAAGATATAGACTATAATGATTTGTTCCAATTTAATTTACTATTTTGTTTTTTATAACCTTGAAGTTTAATAACAAAATAACGTTGTTGTATATTTAATATCGCTGATGTCTTATACATAAATATGACATGTCCTGTCCTTGAATATCTTTTATGTTTGAGTTGTTACATCATTTATACAAATTGGCTATTCAAGGCTTGAGTTACAGTTGTGCTATATATGTATGCTCATTGTTGTGGGTTATTATATTATGTATGTTGTTTGATTTTTTTTATTTTAGTATTTTATTATTCTATTTTATGACCTCAATTTTTTATTATGTGCCATATTAGTTGCAAGCAGGTCAAAATTGATTAGATTTAGAAATTGCGGATGCCACAAGATGCTATAAGCTTGCAATTGAATTATTTGTTAGATTTAGTTGAAATATTTGCATTAATCATGTAGTAACTGAATGGCCATCACAAATATTGGTGACTAACATAAAATGGTTTCAAATGACATTGAAGAAATATTTTTTGCTATGTGCCCTGCAACTAATTCAATTGAATGGGAAGGAGCTTGTTGTGATCATTTTGGTGGCCACAAACTTATCATGATGTTAAAATGAAAGATGTTCCACTAAATTCCTAAATTATTTTCTTACCCTAGGCAAAAAATTTTCTTGCAAATAAAATGAAGGCCGCTATCTTACATGAAATTAACTTCAAAATATGAATCGAAGCATTAGTGGGAGTAATTGAAGAGCAAGTTTATGGCAAAGTTGTATGTCCATTTCATATCAATAGGTCTAAAGAGGGAGATTTCGATGATATTCAGTAAAAACAATGGATGTTGAGGAGATTACGTTCCTTGCTATAGCCATTATGATAGCAGACTACATTATATGATGGAGTCAATTGAAGGAAGGAAGATGAAAGAAAGTATAGGGATTATATGATGAAGATGATGAAGATGATGATGATTGAGATGAGAACCGTGATGATTAGGATTGTTATTTAGATTTTTTTTTTCTTATAAATATCAGACAAGATATAGACTATAAAGATTTGTTCCAATTTAATTTACTGTTTTGTTTTTTATAACCTTGAAGTTTAATAACAAAATAACGTTGTTGTATATTTAATATCGCTGATGTCTTATACATAAATATGACATGTCCTGTCCTTGAATATCTTTTATGTTTGAGTTGTTACATCATTTATACAAATTGGCTATTCAAGGCTTGAGTTACAGTTGTGCTATATATGTATGCTCATTGTTGTGGGTTATTATATTATGTATGTTGTTTGATTTTTTTTATTTTAGTATTTTATTATTCTATTTTATGACCTCAATTTTTTATTATGTGCCATATTAGTTGCAAGCAGGTCAAAATTGATTAGATTTAGAAATTGCGGATGCCACAAGATGCTATAAGCTTGCAATTGAATTATTTGTTAGATTTAGTTGAAATATTTGCATTAATCATGTAGTAACTGAATGGCCATCACAAATATTGGTGACTAACATAAAATGGTTTCAAATGACATTGAAGAAATATTTTTTGCTATGTGCCCTGCAACTAATTCAATTGAATGGGAAGGAGCTTGTTGTGATCATTTTGGTGGCCACAAACTTATCATGATGTTAAAATGAAAGATGTTCCACTAAATTCCTAAATTATTTTCTTACCCTAGGCAATATAATTTCTTGCAAATAAAATCTAAATTAATAAACATGAATCGTACTTTTAGGATAAATAGAGAAATATATTATTTAGAATTATCTTCAGACTGTAATAATTAGAAATATTCTGCTGTGTTACAAGAATATTACATCTGTCTTATTTGTAAAAAATGAAGTGTTATTCAAATATTTTATGGTGTTGTTCGATTATTTTATGATGTTATTGAAAAATTCTCTTGTGTTACTTGATTTGGGACTGTATTATTTGACATATTCTACGTGTTATTTCAATTTCCACTATATTATTAGAATAGCACAATCCCAAAATCATGTAATGCGGGGGAATATTCCAAGAATAGTCAGTATGATAATATTTTTTAAGTATTTATTTGCAATCAATTCTTTTTATTTTAAATATGCTTTATGTTTCTTTTTTTCCAACTAAATATTTATGGAAAAATATTTAAATTGTTTTTAAAAATACTTAAAATAAAGTTTTAGTGTTTTCAAAATAGTATTGTCTTCATCTCCTTCCTTATTGCGAGTATTGCTTTGTTGTTATGAGCAGCGCATAAATTAACTTTATTCTTATTTTATTCTATATTAAAATATTTTAAATAAAATATAATTTAATTAAAAAAAGAAAAAAGTATAAAAATAAAAAAAAATGAAGTTCGCTTAATTACTTCTAAGAGACTGAGAAACTTATTATATATTGTTCAAGGAAAAGCAACCGGTATGTACAAGCCATTGACAATATTAAGGAATATAATCCTTATTAATTCCTTCGTGACGTCACTTAAGAATTATATTCAATTAAAATATTAAAAATAAAAAATAAAAAACATAAGTAAATAAAAATAAAATAAATTCAAAAAAATAAAATAAATTAATTCGGTAAGCACGGTATGAATTTGAGATAAGAATTGAATACATAAATAAAAATAAGACGAAAAAAGAGAAAATAAAACAAGTATTTTCTCTAGCGGAAAGAAAGCACTCTTAAAGTTTTTGAGATTAAGGGTCTGTTTGGGGCATCTTATAAGTGCGAGTGACATTTTCAAAACGCCGCCGAACCATTTGGTTCGCGCGTTTTGTCAGCTTATATGAAATTGCGTTTGAGGAATCGTACTTTTAGAATAAATAGAGAGATATATTATTTAAAATTATGTTCAGATTGTAATAATTAAAAATATTCTGCTGTGTTATAAGAATATTACATCTATCTTATTTGTAAAGAATGAAGTGTTATTCAAATATTTTATGGCGTTGTTCGATTATTTTACGATGTTATTAAAAAATTCTCTTGTGTTACTTGATTTGGGACTGTATTATCTGACATATTCTACGTGTTATTTCAATTTCTACTATATTATTAGAATAGCACAACACCGAATCAAGTAACGCGGACGAATATTCTAATAACACTGCAAAATAATCGAATAACGTCATATAATACTCAAATAACACTTCATTTTTTTACAAATAACGCAGATGAAATATTCATGCAACACAGTGAGATATACCAAACTATTGCAATTCGAACGTAGCTCTACATTCGGAGTCCTGAAGTGATATTTTTCCGTTGATTTCACACATTCAAGGGGCACCTATGTATAACTTAATTTTTCCATTAATACCACCCAAATCTATCATATCATCACATAAAAACAGTACAAAATTGAAGTGTTAGATATGTAATTGCATAGGACTTCAGTGGCATGTATGTAAACAAAAAAATAAAATAAATTAATTCGGTAAGCACGGTATGAATTTGAGATAAGAATTGAATACATAAATAAAAATAAGACGAAAAAAGAGAAAATAAAAAAGTATTTTCTCTAGCGGAAAGAAAGCACTCTTAAAGTTTTTGAGATTAAAATAAATTTCATAGTTTTGGGTCTGTTTGGGGCATCTTATAAGTGCGAGTGACATTTTCAAAACGCCGCCGAACCATTTGGTTCGCGCGTTTTGTCAGCTTATATGAAATTGCGTTTGAATTTTTACACTAAACGTGGGCCGCGGGTCGACCCTTGCAGCCGGCCCGTTTCGGGAAAAACAGCTTATCCAAAAGCACACAAGCTGTTCCAAACGGACCCTAAATAAATTTCATAGTTTTAATATAGGGTTGATGCACAAATAATGATAATAGTTAACTAAAAAAAGTGGACATTTAATAACTCTTAGGATCTTTTATAACAGTTGAAAACTATCACTATTTGACTTTCAAAGAATAAAATAGATCTTTTCTTGCATAGGTAAGATAGCATAGATGTAAATGTTGAAGCCTCAGTGTGGAAAAAGTATTACATCACGATTTCACATGTAGAGCTGCTTGCAGAGTCCAATCTCACACTGACATGTGGAAGACCAGATTCATTTACATAAAAAATGAAAAAAAAAATGAAAACGTGTTATATGAATATTCTCTCGCGTTATTCTGAATATTTTCTATGTTATTCATGTATTATTGGTGTGTTATTGTGGTGATTTTGAGAATAACACAATAAAACACATGAATAACGCGAGGGAATATTCCTAAACCCTCAATGACACACCAATAACACATGAAGAACATATCAATAACAGCTTAAATAACACATGAATAATGCGAAAAATATTCAGAATAACGCGAGGGAATATTCATATAACACGAATTGAATAACACATTAAATAACACATGAATAATGCGAGGGAATATTCATAAACCCTCAATAACACACCAATAACACATGAATAACACAAAAAAATATTCAGAATAATGTGAGAGAATATTTCTATGCAATGAAATATTCCTATAACACATCGACCAGGCCGGGTCACACGTTTTCAACTTTCTACGTGTTAGCGCGTGATTGAACTTCGCAAGTAGTTCTGCATGCGGAGTCCTGATCTAATATTTTTTCCTTAGTGTTAGGTGTATAAACTGACAGGAATTGAGTTGTATGTAAATAAATCTTCCATGAAAAATATAATTGTTAAAATAATAATATTAGATTAATTTCTTACGATTGATAGAAATATTTAGTTGAAGATTATATAAGCGGCAGCCAAGATTATGGGATAGGTAGAACAAACTACTGAATTTCTTTTGAGGAAAGAGTTGGGATATACCATACACTTCTGGATGGCTCTTGGGCTTCACATCTTAATGTTATCATTCAACATACGCTTCTTTGTGATAAGAAATCTTGACATGTATCATACCTGGTGAAGTCTATCCTTGATTCTGAATTTATTACATACTTATTGTTTTCCTTATTAAAATTTCATAATAACTTAGAGTGTTTAAATCATTACATAGTATAAAAGACTGATCACATTTTTGATGCATGGCCTCTAAATTTTGGATAAATATATGATTTGATCTTTGAATCAACAAAGCATCCTAATATAAACTTATTTCCGTTTGGTAAAAGGGAAAGAAGAGAATGGTGATGAAATTTTTTCCTTGCTCCTCAATTCTTGTTTTTATCCAAAGTAATAAAAGAAAGGGTGGATTAATCTTTAAATCAATTTTGATATATCAAAAGTTTATTAAAATAACTAAATATATTTCATTTTTAGTAGAAAATTTGTATTTTTAAATTTGGATAAGGATGATAATTTATTCTTTCCTTCATTGTGAAATGATGGTAATGAGAGTTAACATTTCCAACAATTTTGATAGTTGTTGACATCACTTTTCGGTCAATGATTCCCCTTTGGTTTACATCCAATCTCATCGGAATTTAGAAACCTTTCTTAGTGGTATTAGATGACTGAATAGATCCGGAATAAGCTAGGGCTTCAGCCTCACTTAAACCAAAATTTGAGCCAACCTAAATTTAAATCATAGACTAGAATCTAACTGAATATGAATTAAACAAACTAAATAGAAAAGAATGAACTTTGATGAAACTCTAAAATTGAACTAAAAATCATCCTAATCCCAATATACTCTGAAATTATTTCTCTCTCCACTTGTTATCGTAGAGCTTAAAATTTTTTTCTAAAAGCTGCATGGCTTTTATTATCATATATGAAAAGCATCCAAACAGGTTTGATGACAGATAGACATTATTTATACATAAAACTTTTTGTTTCGAGTTTTCTTGCATGAAAAGTAGACCTGTGTATTTTTTTTTCATCGAAGCATTATTTTTTAAATGGGCTACGAAAGTGCATACGAATTTTTAGAATGAGTCAACATAAACTATGATAATTTAGAAGATAATTAGAATAACCATAACGATAATCATGATAATACCATCAAAATGGACTTAATTCAAGACCAAACAAAAACAAAGTCAAATTTAGTTAAAAAAAAAAAATAAAATTAAACAATTGGAAACTTATTAGAATTTAAAACTAAAATTAATTTTCTCTCTACTAAGATGAGGCCCACACTTTGACCCAAATTTTCAAGAGATGGGGTCCACTTTGACGTCAACCAGGAACACCATTATGTTCCCCTCACTTTGCATTACCAAATGAAAAAAGATCAAATTTTTTATTGTAACCAACACATAACTACCTCCAAACACCAAAATTTTGAAGTTCTCCCTCATTTTCATATTGCATGCGCTGGAGTTCTTGTGTATTCACCAAGGAGCTGTATTCACCAAGGAGTTTAGAAAGACTTCCATATAAATGGTCAGGCATGACATTTGAGGAAATTCATACTATTCCAAAGGGCTGAGACATTAACTTTGAATGAGCCTAATCACTCGGATGAGGAAGACCCACTTAACCCATGGGACTATAGAGTCAAGATTCTTCTCTTACTTATGAGGGTAAGATAAGGTTTTTTTTATTCTTAGGTTTGGATTTTACTATAAGGGGCTCCTTCATTGTAAATTACATCTCAGGATTTGTGGCTCATTAGAATATTTTGATTAAGAATATGGCTTAGATCATGCAAAATCAACTGTAAGTGTTTATGTGAAGATAAATATCGATGCCTTAGATTTGGAAGGTTCATGGTCTATTGGATTCAAATGGAATAAGGATAAGATTGATTTGTCCACTTGAGCTAATTTGATCAATTCATATTAGAATCGTCGGGTTGAAGCCTGATTTTTTGATCTTTGAAAATTGGAACTTGACATAAATTTAAGGTTTTAAGATTGAATTCCATAATTTAAGTTGGTTTGGGATTGGGTTTGAGTCGAATTTAAACTTGGTATTGGAATTGGGAATTGATCTGACTTGAATTTGGGTTTGAAGGATATGTGAGTTGAATTCGATTGTAACCCTATGTCGGCGTTATTTCGGGTTGGTTTGTGGGGAGTTGCTCGTAAGAAGCTGTTAGTCGCCAGAATCAAAATCCCGTCGCCTGCTTCAGAAGAACGTTGAATTATGAAATCAAACTGACCCCATATTTTTCATAGTTTAAAATGAAATTCAAAAAGCTGCATGGTATTTATTATCATATATGAAAGCATGCAAATAGGTTTGATGACAGTCCGACATTATTTATGCATAAAACTTTTTGTTTCGAGTTTTCATGCATGAAAATTAGACTTGTGTAATTTTTTTTTCATCGAAGCATTATTTTTTAAAATGGGGTATGAAAGTGCATACGGATTATTAGAATGAGTCCACATAAATTATGATAATTTAGAAGATAATTAGAATAAGCATAACAATAATCATGATAATACCGTCAAAATGGACTTAATTCAAGACCAAATAAAAAAAAATCAAATTTAGTTAAAAAAAATAAAATTAAACAATTAGAAACTTATTAGAATTTAAAACTAAAATTAATTTTCTCTCTACTAAGATGAGGCCCACACTTTGACCCAAATTTTCAAGAGATGGGGTCCACTTTGACGTCAACCAGGAACACCATTATGTTCCCCTCACTTTGCATTACCAAATGAAAAAAGATCAAATTTTTTATTGTAACCAACACATAACTACCTCCAAACACCAAAATTTTGAAGTTCTCCCTCATTTTCATATTGCATGCGCTGGAGTTCTTGTGTATTCACCAAGGAGTTTAGAAAAACTTCCATCTAAACGATCAAGCATGACATTTGAGGAAATGCATACTATTCCAAAGGGCAGAGACATTACCTTTGAATGGGCCTAATCACTCAGATGAGGAAGACCTTCTTAACCCATGGGTCTATAGAATCAAGTTTTTTCTATTACTTATGAGGGTAAGATAAGGTTTATTTTATTCTTAGGTTTGGGTTTAACTACGAGGGGACTCCTTCATAGTAAATTACATCTCAGGATTTGTGGCTCATTAGAATATTTTGATTAAGAATATGGCTTAGATCATGCAAAATCAACTGTAAGTGTTTATGTGAAGATAAATATCGATGCCTTAGATTTGGAAGGTTAATGGTCTATTGGATTCAAATGGAATTAGTATAAGCTTGATTTCTTCACTTAAGCTAATTTGATCAATTCATATTGGAATCGTGGTGTTCAAGCCAAATTGTTTGATCTTTGAAAATTGGAACTTGACATCAATTTAAGGTTTTATGATTGAATTCCATAATTTCAGTTGGTTTTGGATTGGGTTTGAATCGAATTTAAACTTGGTATTGGAATTGGGAATTGATTTTACTTGAATTTGGGTTTAAAGGATAGGTGAGTTGAATTTGATTGTAACCCTAGTCTAAACGGATGATATGCTAAATTTTTTTTTGGATATAATTGAAGCCTTAATTCTATATACAGAGGAGGCTAATAAGTGGACTAACCAAATTTTTTGGAATAACACCCCCTATCAAGATGCCCATAGTTTTTCATCATTCAACATGTGCTGGTATCTTCAAATCATTAACCAACCGAAAAATAAGAATCCCTTTTTATTGTCATAACAATGGCTAAGGTAGACCATCCTACTATAAATTAGTTTGGGCGCCTTTGATAGTTCCTATGGTTTACTTCATTCTAGGGCACCAACATAATGTGAGAGGGTAGTTTTTTTCTTAATATGTCATAGTCCTTATAAACTATCTTTTGGGTATCTAGTAAAATACTCTATGATTCAACATTGGACTATTCTAGTATGTGTGTGGATCAAATTTTTTATCTACGTTGGCTATCCTAGGATTCGCAGTTTAGAGTTATCATATGATATGGTTTTAAAAAAAAAAAAATTACTCACTTTTAATTATTTTGGGGTTCAATACTTAAGCAATGATTTGTTTGAACCCTAAGTTTGCCAGTCATGATGAAAAATCAAAGTTCTTCTGGATTTTCAATATCAGTTCTTTTATGATGTGGGTTAATGTAAGGAAATTATATTTTTTCTTAGATTTGAGTTCAACTTTGCTCCTAAGTTGTTTTTTGTACCTTATTCCTAGTGTTTTGTATGTGTGCTTAGGATTTATATTTAGAACAATTTAACTTAGAACTTCTAATTATATACTCTTCAGACTTGAGGATCACTCATATTTTCGCTAAAAGTATTTTATTTTCTCACACGTAAAAGATTTCTAGGGATACAATTTTTTCATACAAATAAAAGCATGAGTGATATGAGTTTACTTTTTTTATATGAATTACTTAGATTTAACATTGCTTAAGATTCATAAACTCCTAAGCTACGGCTACAAAATCACATGTTTCTTGGAAGAATAATGTTCATTCTAGTAAACACTCGTGCTAGTGAGAATACAAATCTTTCCAAGGCTAAGCAATTGAGAGAGACTGACAGAACATAAGTTTATTTAATCTTGTAATCAAAGGGGTTTTAAAAGTTTTTTCAAAAAAGGATCCTTTTTAATTGATTCTTTTCATTGAATTTGGAAAAAGTCTCTTAGAATCTTCTAAGTTTTGAAAAGGGTTCCTTTTTATAAAGATATTTTGTTAATTTTTTTGTATCTTGAAAGTTTCTTCAAAAAATATTTCTTTAATTCTTTAGATTTTGAAAAGGTTCTTTTGATTTTGAAGAGGACTTTAGTTTCAAAATTTAAAATTGTTATGGACTTTTAAAGGGTTTATGTTTTTTGAAAGGCTATTTTAATATTAGAATTAGAAAGGTTTTGAATTTTGTGGAGGATCTTTGATTTTGAAAAGGAAATTTATGATTTTTGAAAAGCTTTGAATTTAAAACTTTTGAGAAGTAGTTTTAAGCCTCTAAAAGATCATTAAAAGGAATTGAATTTCTCTTGAAAATTATTAATGGATTCTTTTATGAGAGGCATCCTTTGAGCTTTTCTAATCTTTAAAAGTAAGAATTTTTTTAGGACATTTAATTAAAGTAAAAAATATATTCTTTCATGGGTTGTTTTAGATTGAGAAGCATATCTCTTAGAGCACCTTTAGTTAAAGTGGAAATAAATTTTGTTATGAGTGGTTTTACATTTAAAATTAGGTTATTTTAGAGCATGTTTATTGTACTAATAAATTTAAATAAATTCTTTTTAATCTTTTTTTAAGATCACCGGGTTCTCTTTCTTAGTTAGCCTAGAAATTTTGATTATTCTTCCTATACGTTCTTTAACCGCACAAACTTGGAGCTTTATCCTAAGGTTATCCGTAGTAGAACCTTCTAAAACATCAAATTGCATAAATATAACTCATCCAACTTACATAACAAAATTGAAGACATCTTCAAGTATGCATACATACACTCATTTTATCCGAACATGCAAATCATGCAACCACACAATCAAATGTCACATATTTTATTCTTTATTTTCCTTTTCTCTCAACAATTTAAATTTCTTGAGCTTACAAACTAAACACAAATCAACCTATATGAACATATACATAACATGTATGTCCAGTTTGCATGAGGAAGTTTCACAAGGCTTTTACATGTTTCTTTCTTTTTGCAACTAGCGAGTTTTCCCTCTCTTCTCCTCCAACTTTTGGGCTAGGGTGAGCCTAACTAAGGTTGGCTAGGCTTGGTTTAGGGCATCTTTAGGGTTGGTAAATTAGGTGGTTAATTAATTAATTACTTATTTAAATATTTAAGTAGTGACTTAATTATTATATGGGTCAACTAAAAGTTTTATATTTTAATAAAAGTCTTCAAGGTTTAATTAACTAATTTATTGATTAAGTTAATGGTTTGCTTAGTTATTTTTATTTCGTTAATTATTTAATTGGTTAATTCCTTATTAATCATTTGATGGGTTAATTATTATTTAATTGGTCAAATATTTATGTATTACTTGATTCGTTAATCATCTATTTCATTAAATATTTCAATATTTAAAATTTTTAATTTAATTGTTAGTGAATGTGATTAATTATTTAAATTATTCAATTAATGTTTCATGCATGTCGGCACTATTTTTCGTGTGGGGTTTGCCCGTAGGAAGCTGTCGGTCATCAGAATTGAAATCCCGTTGCCCACTTCGGAAGGACTTTTTAATTTACGTATATATATATATATATAATTTTAGAAAAATATGAAATAAAACTGACCTCATATTTTCCATAGTTTAAATGAAAAAAAAGCATCCAACCTCAAATCCTGTATCTACCCCAAGGGATAAACACAAGACTTGAGGGTGAGGTTTGATCAAATAAACTAAGAAAGATATGACATCCGTTTGGTCTGCGAAACCAATGTATTGGCCGACAAATTCCCCTATTTAATATAAGGAATTAAATAGGGTTTATATTATGCTGGGTTCGGGAAAAGCTTCCTATAAGGGCAAGCCCCTATAGTTAATTACATCTTAGATAACTGAAGTTACCTAAGAATACTCTCGATAAAA
>NW_018250977.1:20543-23863 GCF_001263595.1 Phalaenopsis equestris
GTGTGATCATTTCACACGAATGTAAGCCCTAACTAATAAAATTGGCAGGATGAAACACCTAAATATTTCTCCTCAAAATTGAAACCAAACATTAGGATAGCTTGGGAAGTCACCAAGGTTCTCCTCTGGATCCATGACATCCCCTAGTTCCTCGTCCTTTGGATTCCACAACGAAATGTTCTAAATTTAAATCAATCCCCTTTCACACCTTTATGTCCAATTTTGTTAAAGAGCCCTACCCTTTGAAATTCCTTGAAGATAATATTCCTTGATTTTTATTGAGAGTCTTCTTAGGAGACTTTGGTCATTTAAGATGTAATTAACTATAGGGGCTTTCCCTTATAGGAAGCATGTCCAAACCCCCAAGTAAATATAAACCATATTTAATTCTTCATATTAAATAGGGTAAATTTTCGGCAAATAAAATGGTTTCACAGACCAAACGGATGTCATACCTTTCTCAGTTTATTTGATCGAGTCTCATCCTCAAGTCTTGTGTTTATCCTTCGGGTTAGATATAGAGTTTGAGGTATAGTGCTCTTTTATTTAAATTATGAAAAATATGAGGTCAGTTTGATTTCATACTTTACTAAAATTAAACGTCCTTCTAAAGTGGGCGACGGGATTTCGATTCCGATGACCGATAGCTTCTTACGGGCAACTCCCCACAAACCAACCTGAAATAACGCCGACAGCTTCTGGTGACTCCGCTGGGGACATGCTTTTCTCTCCATAAATCAAAAAATATTATTTTCACACATCAGTAATGTGTCCATGTCCCTCTTGGACCAAATTACCTTCCTTCTGTTGGCATACTTTACCCATTTCTATCTTGGGAAAGTACAACTAACTCTTTGCACTTCAGGACTAGCTGTTCAACCATCTTTGAACAGAGGGGTTCAAAAGGCCATTTAGGACTCTTTAAATTTTCATGTGGGGTCGGACCCCCAATAGGTGTATCAGTGGACTAATTCCACCTGGGCATTTTCTGCCACTAATTGGGTCCCGCACTGGGTCCTAATATTTTTTTTCGCATCTCCCTTCCAAATTTTGTTTGCTACTTCGCAAATTAAACCAAATTGTGTTGTGTTGCGCGCACATTGAAATATTAATTAAAATTTACACCTTTTTAAACAAAGATGTTAAAAATACCCATAAATTAAGACCCGGCTTGCACTAAAGATTACAAGGTTTTGGTCATATTGCTAAACCCAAAACTTTTGTTTTAAACCCCGCTACGATGGCCTACCTAACGCTGACCTTTTCCTGCAACCTGCCAATGGACCGCAACTCCCGTAACGTTGCTCCCACCATCAAGTTCGGAGCTGGATTTGAAGACCTCGAGGTTATCCTCGAGAAACCCCGTTCGTTGTAATGATCGCTGCTCCAGAAATGCAAGAGCCATCTACAAAATTCAGTTTGAACTACCTCCAGACTTCCCTGCCTGCAAGAAGGCTAAAGCTGTTGTCATCAAGCCTGCTATCCCTGCTACTGCTAAGGGAAAAGAAGTGATGGTCGTTGAAGATTCAATTGAAGGATTAACTACCCCGCCACCCGTGTTTGAGATCGGGTCAAGCTCAAGGTCTGTACCATTGACTGACCCGAACTCAAAGGGGGAACCGCATAAGAAGAGTTCGGAGGGCCATAAAAGCCTAGACTCCTGAAAACACACCCGTTGAGGGAGAGCCTCACCAAGTTGAAGATGTATTACCAGAAATTTATCCACTCCTATGAGGGAGTAGATTCCATCCTCTGACAGATACTGATGGATATGAGAGTATCCGGAAGACTGTTGTTGCATTACCATCGCTTCATGGATATGGTGAGGAGGGAAAAAAATTCATCCCCATCACCCGAGTTAGTGCACTAGTGCAGTCTTAAAAAGGCTTGCTACTAAAGAAGGATGTTCTGTTAGTGATTAACTTAAACGAGTGGAGCATTAGATTAAGACAACTAGAGTGCCACCTACTGGCATCCATGTTGGTTTTGTTTAGGGAACAAAGTTGATATTGTATTAATTACTACTAATTATACTGCCACCAGGACCGCTGCCCGTTGAGCGGTTAAGTCGAGACTGGGTACAAAGATCTTACCCGTCACCCATTATGGAGACATTCCTACAATCCCAAAAAGAAAGACAAGGCGATTACCTGACACTATAGCTGGTCTACACCACGGGGAGCATACCTTCGCTCGATATACCGATCTCTCTACTAAGAAGTCCCCCCCTGAGACATCATCGTCATCAAAAAAGAAGAGGGTATGGGAACCCAAGGTCGCTGCCTCGATACAGTTCAATGAGCCTACAGGACATCAAGTAAAACTAGTGCCTAAAATATTTGACATCGTCGCGACAATAGCCAGCGAGATGGAGGAACAAGTAGAGGATGTCTATCAAGGTCCTCCAGATCTCCAGATCTTAACCAGATCTTAAAGCAATCAAGGAATCGATAATTGAGGAAAAAGTTGAGAAACTCGAGATTGAGATTTTTGAGTTAGCTCGAGAACACGAAGTTTTCGTCAATAGTGACAATGAGAATTTTGAGTACAGTGAATACTTGGAGGAGGATTTCATGGATGTCCATGCAATCGAAACTAGAGCTACCACATCTGCGCGCGAGGCTCAACCTCACACTGAAGAGAACGCCGTAGATGAGCTGCGTAGGGTTATCCTCCTAAAGGATGAGTAAGTTGTTTTACTGGAGAAAAGAATAGAAGAGATGACTGCAGCTATGACCGCCATGGCCACCATTCAGGGGCAATCAAAAGCACCAAGGTTGGCTTCTCCAGAGATTAATCAGCCAGAAATCATACACATCACAGATGAAAGAAGGGAGGCTACTTCGACAGACAAAGAAGAACAACTAAAGAAGGATTCCCCATCATGTGCCATGCCAAAAAAAGAGTTCAAGCAAATGGTTGAACAAGTACGGGATGCCTTAGCCTAGTCTAAGGGCGGTGCATCAATTCTAAAGGGTAGACCTTACCCGTAGGAGTTTGATGTCATCCCTTTCCCCAAGGGTTTTTTGGCCCCAAACTTTAAGATATTCAATGGGACTAGAAATCTTAGACAGCACATAGCACCGACAGCACATAACACATTTCTGAGCCAGTTGTGGAAACACGAGGAATAATGAAGCTCTACTCTGCCAACAGTTCGTCAGCAGCTTGTCAGGGATTTCTTTCGACTGGTACGATGACTTGCAAAAAAAAACGGGTCAGTTAAAACATTTTCTGAGTTAGAACAGTTATTTGTGAAAAGATTTACCGGGGCGCAGCATCATGTGTCTATTGGAGAACTCATGATGGAGAAGCAGAAG
>NW_018250977.1:24914-25935 GCF_001263595.1 Phalaenopsis equestris
TTTGTCCCTCCGGGGTCTTATGAATATAATGGTTGTGATTTCGGCTATGTTTTGACTATTTCTGGTAATAACGTGACTGATTATAATCAAGCTAGTTGCGATCTCGATCCCCAAAATGATCCTCAAATTGTACTTGAGTCTGATGAACTCGTTGTCAAGGCCAAAGAAGAACTCAGTGATATCGCTTACGACAGCGCCAATAATGAAGAACCAACTCTTTAGCGTCATGGTGCACCATTTGCCATCAACTTAGATCTTTCTGATGAGGAGGAAAAGACACCAAAAGATTCAACAATGATATCTCAAGAAGAAGAAGTCACAAAAGTCAACTTAAGGAGCAGAAAAGTGTTACCACCAAGAACAGCTCCAACAGATAAAGGAAAACAGATACTGACTATTGAAGAGGTACCCCCACCTCCATCAGTGGAAGAACCACATAATCAAGATAAAATTGGAGGATCATACCAAGTAGACTACAACGTGCTAGCTCATCTTAGGAAGTTGCCTGCCCCGACGCTCTGATCCTGTCAAAGGAGATGACAGAATCTCTGGTTACAGCTTTACTGGATCTAGAAATTTGCTTAGCTGAGTTGGCTAGCACATCCACAGATGAAGTTTGCTCATTGAGAGAACAGTCAGGAGTAACCTTTACAGACGAATAAAGACTTGCAGCTCGGTACCGCTTACCACAACCGCCCGCTCTACATCTCCGTCAACATTGGAAAATTTGTGTTATCCAAAGTTTCAGTAGATCCTGGAGCATCTCTTAACTTGATGACTCTACAAACGTTAGCATAATTGGACTTCAACGTTTGGGAGGTCATCCCCAATAAGATGATGTTAAGTGGATTCTACCAAAAGGGAGAAAAAGCCCTCGGATCAATTTCATTACTTATGAAGGTCGGAGAACTCGTAACAACCGTTAAATTTCATATCATCGACGCCGAGACCTCTTTTAATGCTCTATTGGGTCGACCATGGATTCATGAGCACAATATGGTTCCATCATCTCTACACCAGT
>NW_018250977.1:30087-30737 GCF_001263595.1 Phalaenopsis equestris
AAGGTTTATACAAGAGGAGCCTACCAGTTAGTGAACTTCTGGGGTGAAAGACCCATCTTACCGATAAATAGATGATACCTAAAAACCTATTACGTGGCCTGATGTCGCCTGCCTCCGCTTGCCTCTGCTTGCTTTGAAGCTTTGAAACTTTAATTGTTCTAGGGTTATCTATATGGCCATATGTCTATGATTGGGTCCAAATTTTGTAATTAACCTCAATATAATGAAAATTTTGAGAAGATTTTTGAACTTCACACGTTCTCTTTTCTACTTTTGAATTTAAATATTTTATTAAATTAAACAAAACTCACACATAAAATGAGTAATCCTTTTCATGAAAACAAACTAAAATTTACTTTAATGGATACTTTGTTTTGTTCTTGTTTATGTCAAGCTTTGGCCCACTGACTTTTCTTTCTATCGTCTGCAGAAAAATGTCAGGACAGAGGCTGATCTTTACCTTCCAAGATGGCTGGAACCTCGAACTGAATGAGGAAATGGCGCCACAAGGAGGTGTCATAGATTTCAACATGGATTTCAACCAGATTGACATGGACTACGAGGATCCTCAAATGGATGTAGTGAGCAATAAAGAAAAGGAGGGACTGCCTTCAATGTTGAGGGTGACCACTCAAGACGATGTGTCACGT